>NC_057387.1:17187609-17339618 GCF_019320065.1 Cervus canadensis
TCGGTTTTGCTGATGTGGGTCATGTGGTGTAAGGACCTCAAGGACAATCTCTCCTTCTCTCACTGTGTGCAGCATTAGAGAAGTAGTGAAGATTTATTGATATACTTGCTAATGAAGACAAAAAAGGGCTCTGAAGTTATAGATGTTTCCTAGTCTTACATCATATCCAGGCTTGAAGTTTTTAAAGAGAACCGCATACCAAGGGGGGAAAAGAAATGGCAACCCACTCCAGTATTCCCTGGGAAATCCCATGGACAGAAGAGCCTGGAGGGCTACCGTCCACAGGGTCGCAAAGGGTCAGACACGACTTAGCAACTGAACATGATACACATACCAAGGTGGGGATCAAGAGGACTTACGGGGACTGGCCGTTCGAGTCTAGCTTAGTGGGTCGGGCAGATTTCCTGGAGGCCAGGGCAGCCACGCGTCCCACGTCCCCCCGCTGCACCGCCTCCAGCAGCTTCTGATCACGGCGGTTCCATCTCTCCACCTGGACCAGAGAAACACATTGTGAGAATATAAGAGGTGGGGGTAGAGCCAAGGAAGAAAAAAGATGATGAGGAGGCCAAGCAAGGGAAAAGGGACATCCCTGAAGTCCTTTCAGTGTTCTACAAGTCACTCACCCTAGGTCACTGAATGCTTGCTTCATAGTTGGGCCAGTTCAACATTCACCAATGCACATGCCACTTGGGACTACTGCCAGTTATTGCCTGCTCTGCACCAAAAGAGGCTTGGACTACTGAATTAAAAATCATTGTTTGAGTCCTGAATGCTAGTGTTTCAAATATCTTTTTTTTAAATCAGCACTGTGATTATTTGTAGGCGCACAACCTCCCAGCAGTCCTAGCCTTGACTCCTTCCCTTTTGGTCGTTAGGTCTTGCTGGAGCAAACTGAACCAAACTGACCATCCCAGACTTGGGTTCACCTTGCCTCTCAACCCCCTCTGCTGCTCTGTTTTTTGTTCTCAGATATTTGAGAAATCAAGGCACCTAGCTTTGGGTCACAGTTAGGAGTCTAAGTACCTAGCCATACCATCTCTACCCACTGGCTTTGGGGTGCAAAATTTGGAGGAGAAGCACAGAGTTTCCATTTTCCCTTCTCATACCCAGGCCCTTTGGCTAGTCCCTCTTCCCCTTCCCTGGCAACACCAACCAAAAGGCCAAGATAGGTCTCCAGCTAGGCTGGAGGAGGCAGAAGAGACAGCTTCCCTCCTCCACCCTGCCCTCCCTCCTCATTTTCCTGGCAGAGAGCAGCTGTTCCAGACAAGATCCACACCTGGGCATACATTGTTCTACTGTGCCAGCTTGACTTTTTCAGGTGGTAGGGTAATTACAATAATTGAAGTATTACAGGGCATGAAAGAGCTGTGTAAAAGTACCCAGAGCCGAAAGCCTAGAAAAGCCTTGTTTGCTCCAGAGAAGAGAAAGGAAAGGATGGAAGGATACAGAAATCTGTGGAATGGTGAAAAGAGCCCTAGGCAAATACTTGTCAGCAGGCCTAAGTTCAGGGCCTGGTTCGACCACTTCCTCAGCTATGTGACCTAGAGTAAGCCATTGAACACCTCTAACCTGTTTCCTCATCTATAAAATGTGGAAACTAATTACTACTTCATCATGTTGTATGAAATGAGCTAATGTATATAAAATCTGTTTGTAAACTGTAAAAAGCATTACAAGCGTATGGCATCCTTATAAAAAAAAAAAACAGGAAGTGGTGGGGGATTGGTGGTGGCACATTGCATTTTACGAGGTGTAATTGAAACAAGAAAGAAGCTATAGGAGGAGGTGGGGAAAAATAGAGTCTCTGGAAGCCAGCTCATTTTCAAATACTGTTTACATAGCCAGGGCAAATTATTAATCAAGAACAGGAAAGATTTTAAATGCCTACACCATAAAATTATCTAAGGTAAATGGTTCCTGAGGTAACACTCCTGAGGTAATTCCTCGTAGCCCTTTTAAGAGTTATTTCAATTAACCTTTCAACGTTCCCGGAAAGTAGTTAGGGCTGATATTATTTTATCTAGTTGACAGAAAAGAAACTGAAGTGCACTGAGGTTAGATAACTGTCCAGGGGCACACCACAGAATAGTGGTAAAATTGAGATTAGAACCCAGGCCACTGGATGCCCTATCTTAGTTCTCACCACCAGGTCATATTAATACTGAGCTATGGAAGGTTTATTTATTTTCAAATAAACAGTCTAAGACCGCCTCCAGAGTAAAGCCACCCACGTTCAGACACTAATCCCTGCAAGAGGAAGAGTCTCCAAACAGGTTAATTCTCAAAGGACAAAATAAGCAAAATGACTGCTCAACAGACTGAGATGTAATAACACATTATCCAATGTCCCCTGGGGGCTACATCACCCTCAGAAAAGGCAGAGAGCTAGAACTACACCTCCACCACAGGACACCACCATTAGCTGACCTCAATCTGAAGTTCTCTGTTTAAAATTATGATTCTAACACTTTTTATCCTTGTGAACTGAGGCATGTAACAACTTCTCTGAACCACAGTTTCCTAATAAAATAACACTATATAAAGCACCTAGCTCTGTCACATAGGAGGTACACAATAAACATTAGTTCTAATCACTATCCTTCTCAAACTTGCTGGGCACATTCTGGATATTCCTGGGTTCAGAATTCTCCATCCAGGGGAGTGGGAGGAAGGGTTCTTGCTCCTACTGGCCAATAGTCAAGCTGTATAGATGGTAACGGTATTTCTTAGCAATGTAGATAATTCTCTTTCCAGCTAGATAGTTTTAAAATCTACCTCATTTACTTTCTATAATCTTGTTATACCAAGAAGAATTTAAAATAGGTAGAAATTCTTCATGGCCAAACCTCTGCAGAGCTAGGGTGAAGAACAACAGAGGGGGACCTCCCTGGCTGTCCAGTGGTTAAGACTCAGCATTTCCAGCAGGGGGCATAGGTTCAATCCCTGCTTGGGGAAGCAAGATCCCATATGGCTGCATGGTGTGGCAAAAAAAAAAAAAAAAAAAAACCAACAAAACACAGAAGGATGCTTCTGAATCTGAATTCCAAGATCTAGTCTATTTTTCATCCCAGCACCTTGGGAAAGAGGCACTGAATAACCATCACAGCCTCAAGGGAGCAATCACCAAATTAATTAGCAAACTCAAAAACAAGGATAAGCTTTGTATTTCTGTAGCCAAGACTAGGGATGCCTTTGTAGAAGTAATTGCAGCCTCTTCTTATCTCTGGCTGTGTGCCCATGAGCATCCTATGAAGACGAAATATGCCAACAGTAGAGAGAATGGCTACCACTGTATAGGATGGGTAAATGGAAATGGTTTTGCTGCCCTGTAGAAACCAGGAGTTGACTCTCAATTTTTAAAACACAGTTGAGGGAATTCCCTGTTGGTCCAGTGGCTGAGACTCTCTGCTCCCAAAGCAGGGGCCCAGGTTTGACCCCTGGTCAGGGAACTAGATCCCACATGACAATGAAGAGTTCACATGCCCGAACTAAAGAACCTGCATACCGCAACGAAGATCAAAGATTCCATATGCTGCAATGAAGACTCGATGCAGCCAAATAAGTAAATAAATAGTTTTTTAAAAAATAACAAAATGCAATTGACATTTCTCTAACCTGATTCAGTGCCTACTGTTCAAAGCTATTTCCTGGTTTACTTCTACATAAGCAGAGTAAGCTAACATAGAAGACACTCCTTGGGACTAAAACAAAATGAGATCATAGGAGTTAAGTTTTTGTTTGTTTCTTAAACTTCCTATATGTATTCTGGATGACTTAGATTAATTTTTAAATGATCACTGATCCTTCAGTTCTCATCTCAGTCTGAGAGTACAGTGAACCCAGGGGTTGGAGAGAGGATGGAAAGGGGCAATCTTCTGCCATGACTAGGAAGCTAGGCTTTGGGAGTGGTCAGGAAGGCTGTGACACTACTTCTCTGACAAACTGGTTCAGAGTGGTTAGCCACCCAGGGAGTGGAGGAATTTATCATGAGAAGTGTGGGGAAGTTTCATGAGGAAACAATTTACAGCTTAAACTAGTCTATTTTCAATCTTATTGGATCCCTACCCTGACTGAGGAAACAGTTTTCTTTCCAGCTAAGCAGTTCTAAATCCATCTAATTTGCTACCTATAATCCTGTTGTACTAAGAAGAGTTTAGAATGGGTAGAAATTCTTTATGGCCAAACCTCTGTAGAGCTGGGACGAAGAAGGACAGAGGGATGCTTTCCAATTTCAATATTCACCCCATTGTTCACCCCAGCTCCCTGAAAAGGAGGCATGGACCAACAACTGGAGAATCAGGAAGAATGAAACAGTTTCCCCATTCCTAAGGAGCAGGCAGACTCCACAAACCTGAAAGGGAAGGGCAATGTGGAGGACTTTCAGTAACTAAAGAAGAGTCCATGTGAATGAGAAAATCATCATGAGTTAAGACACTCTGGGTTGCCTCAGTTTCTGGTACCTTTAATAGCCATTCAATAATGTCTTTTGATTGGTTGATTAATGCATGGAAACTAATGGGGAAGCAAACATAAGTGGGATGAGGACAGGCTTCAACAGAGTACCTACTCTTGCCTCATAGCTTGCTTTCAGATTTCTGTGACCTGCTCATGCAGAAGCTGAGCATTTCTCATGTTTGCTCAATGAGTGACAGCACTAAGTCAAGTTAGGCTAAGCAATGTTACTACAGGTAGCTGGCCACATTACTTCTAAATGAGCCACCATCTCAGTGTCCACAGAAAATTTCGTCCCCTGATAGGAGGTCTGTCTATAAGAGATCTTCAGAAAAGAAGCACCTATACCCTCCCTTGGCCACTCGCTTCTGTAGACTTTCTCCCTATGTCCTGTTCTGGGAGAACCTCGGGAGCAGATTGACTTCTAGGAACTCTCAGAGTGAATCCACTTTATCCTCTTCTTCTCTTACCATCACCGTTCCCCAGCTGACTCAAAGGAAGAAGAGTAAGAGCCCTAAACAACTGGGTGAGGGTTTAGTATGAAGGAAGGTTCTGGGGAGAAGCAGGCAAAAGGCCTTGACTGACCCAAGAACCCGTCTGATGACCAGGCACCGCAGTGAACTGGCCAGAGTGGAATCTGCAGGCACTTTACCCATTCCTTGGGGAGCAGCCAGGCAACTGTGCCTCCTCTGGCAGTGCCTGTCAGTGTGGCCAGACTGGACTGCAAGATTAACCCACAGAGAGCAGGTAGGAAGAGATCGGGGAGTTGAACCACCACTGGGCAGAGATGGGCAGAGGTTGAAGAGGGAGAACAAGAGAAGGCCGCTGCTGTGGGAATCCCAACTGGAAAGAGGTTTGGAGTGGTGTTGTCTGAGAGCCAGTGGTGGCGATGAGAGAGTGGGAGTGGAAGTGGTATGGGGTGAGATGGGGACAAGGACAGAGGACACTATGAAGGAGGGCTAGAGAAGGCACGGGGCTGCAGGTACTTGTGGGACTGAGAGCAAGGATAGGACCATAGAGGAGGTCGTGAGGATAGGGCAGGGCTGGGAAATGAAGCGTGGGGCAGTACGTGGGAGATAGAAAGGAGAGTGGGGCTGAGCCCAGGCTGGGGATAGGACAGACGCCTGATGGTAGTTCAGTACTGGGAAACAGGATAGAAGTAGAAAACAGCGCCTTTACGAGAGAACCAGGGGCTCCAGGGAACGTATCAGAAGCTGGGGTGTAGATTCTAGGACAAGAAAGGGTCAAGGGAAAGAACCTTGGGGAGGGCAGAGGTTAGGAAGGCAAGTCAAGGCTAAGGTACAGGGTCTTGAGGAAGGCAGGGCTGGAGGGCTGCACTACGGAGTGGAAGAGCTAGAAAGACGGATAGAGATAAAAGGCCATGATGCGTGGAGTCAGGACTCAGGACTCTGTCACCACAGGGCTTGGACCCCAGCCCCATGCCCAGCCTCCCAGACATTTTAGCACATACCGCCACCTGTGAGCTGGAGCAGGAGAAGATGCGCTTCATGGCCGGGGCCAGGGCCACCGGGGGAACGGGGACGCGCGGAGAGCCGGGCCACAGGTTCCTGAACCCACAGGACTCGGCTGCAGCTGTGTTAGAGAGCTGTCAAATGCAGAACGGGATCCGCCCCAGACCCGCCCCAAGACCTACCGTGTTCAATCAGAGACTAGAACCCGAGGGCTGGGCTTAAAACTCCGCCCCTCACCCACCCCTGCTCGGCCGCTGCGGAGGCAGAAGTCCTGCAGTCTCCGCCCGAGAAGTGGGCTTGGTCTCAAACCCCGCTCTCCCGTGCCGAACCCGCTCCCAGCTCTGACTTGCTCAATCCCAAAAGGGACGCCACCGGCTCCGGCTAAAACTCCTCCCCTGGCTCCGCCCCTCCCCGCAGCTCCACGCTGCGGTCCCGCCCTCGAACCCTGCCTCGGGCCCGCCCCTCCGAACACCAACACAAGGTTCTCCGCGTCTGCTCGATCTTAGCAACTGTCGCATTTAACCGCTCGTGACGACGATCTGATTCTATCCAGAGACCTATACCAACTTAGTTACCTTTGCTTCCTCTCTCCATTCCGCAGCCCAAACCCCAGGCACAAAAAAGGGTTTGAAGAGAGCGTTTTGGAAACGGCAGGAGATCGTGGTACCGAGTCAAGGACGGAGCAGGATGACCCACCGCAACCTGAAGAAGGGGGACCAGGTTTAATATTCTAACACATCTCTAAATTAGAAAAAGGCATAGGGAGAGGAAGGTTTTCTTTTTGTTTTTTAGCATCCCTTTCCACAAAACTGGGCTTCCCTGATAGCTCAGACGGTAAAGCGTCTGCCTACAATGCGGGAGAACCAGGTTCGATCCCTGGGTCGGGAAGATCTCCTGGAAAAGGAAATGGCAACCCACTCCAGTATTCTTGCCTGGAAAACCCCATGGACTGAGGATCCTGGTAGGCTACAGTCCATGGGGTCGCAAAGAGTCAGACACGACTGAGCGACTTCACTTCACTTCCACAAAAACTCACAAAACTGTCTTCACTATTTCCACTGCCCTTTAAATTCACATTCTCAGCAGTTCATGCTTGGTCAGTTGCAGCCAGTCTACCTGTCTCTTCTCCTTCATCCAAAGAGAGCACACTCAAGTGCATATGAAAGCCTACAGATTAAAGTTGAGTTCTCAGTGTGATGTACAAGGTTATTAGGAGCCGCACCCTACCTTCTCGAGTCTCATCTCTCACTACTTTCACAAAGAGCCTAATGTTGAGGCTGTTCTAATCTAGGACAGTTCCCTTTCCAACTGGTGATTAATCCTCCCTGGAATATCTCCTCTCACACTTGGTGGTCCTTCACACTTGGTGGCCCCTCAAGACACAAAAAATTTTTTTCTGTAAACTTTTAAAGTCCTGCCAACCCCACCTTAAAAAAGTATGCCTCTTGTATGTGACACACTTCTTGTGTGCGACTATTGTCTAGCAACCAGCTCTCTGTATTTGCCATTTGTTTACATGCTTTTTTCCCCTACTAGACTGGGCTCGTTGATGGTAGAAGTTGCATTTTATATTATTCCCATTGCCTAGCACATATTAGGTGCTTAACGTCTTATAAGTGAATGAACAAAATAATGAATGAAGGAACAAAGGAGCAACAATGAGAAGAAAGCAACACCTTTCTGTGTGTCTGAGGCAAGCCTGTTGTTCTACAGTTGCTTCTCAAACTGGCTGTGCTTCAAAGGAAGAGGTAACAGGCTTATAGAAGAATAGATTGGGGTTAGAGGAAGTCCCATCCCGGAGCTGAGCATTAGAGAGGAGAGGGATCTCTAGGTGGAAAAAAATATTAATCATGTGGAGAGAGAATGAGATGAACCAGTCTTTGAGAATATCCATCTCCCTTTGTGGGCTGACTCGGGATAAGAAGGGGGAATCTGGCAACATAACCATGGCCTCAGTCCCTGACCCAGAAACAGTGTGCTCCATAAAGGTTGATGAAATGATAGCCTATGTGCTGAGGGCCACCATGGATCCTCCAGCTACAAAATAACACCAGCTTGCCACAGAATGGTTGTCCCTGCCTAATAAGCTAGAAAGGCCACTATTCTCAAGGTTAGGCAACAAAGACAGAGACGTGGTCTCTAGAAGCCCATTGCTGAAGCACCCATGTCCCTTGAGGATAATAGGAGAACCCTGGGTGTGTAAAGAAATCTAATCAATCAGATTTCTACCTTTAGAGCCTTAAGTTAATCACCTAATTATCATCTTTCTGGGCCTGAGGGCTTATATCAAAGGGGATGAGGCATAGGGTAAGATTTAGTGGCAGGAGATAATAACACATAGGAAAACAAATCTTGAGAGTCTGTGAAGAGCAGGCAAGTCACCAGATCATGAGCATCACTTGGTGCTTCAGTATACCTCCTCAGTCCTCACAGTGCAGGTTATATAGGGTAGGTTTTCTTATAACAAATTATTTTTATAATAGTAGTTACCATTTATTGAGTACTTACTATATGTTCACTTTACTTCAATTACCTCATTTAGTCCTCACAATCCTAATACATTTATTTTTAAATATTTGGCTGAGCGGTGTCTTAACTGTCACTTGCAGGATCTTCAATCCTCATAGCAGCATGTGGGATCTTTACTTGTAGCATGTAGGATCTAGTTCCCTGACCAGGGACTGAACCCTGGCTCCCTGCAATGCGAGCATGCAATCTTAACCACTGAACCACCAGGGAAGTCTGAACCTTAATAAGTTTAAAGTCAAGAAAGTCAAGACTTAGAGAAGTTAAATCTGTTCAATGTCCAACAGGTTTTATGTGGTATGTTGTTTAGTTGATAAATCATGTCCAACTCTTTTGCAACCTCATGTTCTGTAACCCGCCAGGCTCCTCTATCCATGGGATTTCTCAGGCAAGAATACTGGAGTGGGTTGCCATTTCCTTCTCCAGGGGATCATCCTGAACCAGGCATTGAGCCCGCACCTCCTGCATTCGCAGATGAGTTCTTTGCCACTGAGCCACCAGGGAAGCCCTTCAAGTGGTATAGCTTAAACTCAAGTCTGTCTTCATTCTTAACCACTGTTCTACACAGCCTCTTAATCTGAACTTCAGGGTAGTGATGGCTTGCCCAAGGCCATATAGCTCATAAATGGCAGACCTGGAATTTCAATCTAGGCCTATGTGCTTACCAAATCAAACCTACACATTTTACACACTATGCTTACGTAAACAGGTGAGGATTGCAGGAGGCTAGGGCACATCTCCAGTAGGAGGGTCACAGAATCACTTCAAATCCTTCATAACTTCATCTTCCAGGGACTCAACTGTATAGGGTCTCAGGTGAATCAAGGCTCCACCTCTCACAATTTTGAGCAGTCTATATCCCAGGGAACTCAAGAAGAACCAGAAGTCATTTGATACTGAACTTTATTTGTTCTGACCATCTGATAAACTGTCCACCCTATTAGGAAACAGAGACAATGCTGTCTGTAAAAGGTCAGAGAGAAGTCAAAATAAACTCTCTGACCAGATCTCAAGAACAGCCCTGGAGGAGAATCTGTGGCTGCTAGTCAACTGCCCAGTCAGGTCCCCTCTCTCCTTGGCTGTAAATGGGTGTTGATTCTTCAAGTTGCTGTCAGAACTGCTCTCTGGAAACCAATATCTGACTTTGGTATCCAGAGTCTTGGTTACAAAGAACTGAAAGTTACCCAGTTGTCAAGGAGAATCCACTTCTCTTTACTGGCCATGACCAAAAAGTGAGAGTTGGGGGTGAGGGGGTGGAGGGTGGGGGTTGTTCAGAGATAGAAATTAACTTGGGAATTTCCAGTAAACATTAGGCAAGGGCTGGCAAACTGATGCCACCAGAGAAGCCTCACAAGGTATGGCTGGAGATGCCCCAGAAATATTTCGTAGGAGCTATTTGTGCTATATAACCAGTGCCAAACAAGTAAGGGCTTGCTTCCCAGAGACCTCTTGCCACCTTCTTCAGCTTCTTCCTTAATTCAGACCCCACTTGTTCAGACCCTTTGGTGCTTCTGCCTCCCAAATCTAGTAAGGTGAAAGGGTTTCGCATCATCAAGCAGCAATCCTGTCCCTTCTCTCTAGTTTCTATAAGGAGGCTCCAAGGAGGGCTTAAGAGGGTGTGCGGCCTGAGAAGAAAAAAATGCCTGGGGCATCCAGTCTTTCCTGTTATTCCAGCTCTAGCCACATGGGGGCCCCTGGCTCCAGAGAATCCGGCACCCAGCCCTGGCTTTGCTCCCAGGGAAGGCTGCAGAGCTGGGACACCCTTGCCCAACAGGCCTGGAGCAGTTCCCTTTCACCAGCACCTGAGGGCGGGCGAGCGCGGGCGACTGCACCATGAAAGTCTCAGGTTTCAGGGGGAATGGCAGTTGCCTGTCTAAAGGCTTCTCTGTTTCTTGGAATTGTACAGAATGTCTCTGTGGCTTTTCCTCCTCCCTCCTTTTTTCCTGTTGACTCTCCCCATCCGGCCCTCTGAATCACCAGACTCCACAGGAAAGCAGCAGATGTTGACTTTACTTCGTGCAAGCCAACGTCAGCGCTCTCCTGTGGAGTGGGGAGAAGGCAGGAAGGTGAGAGGTGGGGGAATGGTGGAAGATAACCCTCGTCCTTTCCAGTGGGGGAATCTGAAAGAAGTCAGGGACCTAGGCAAAAAAAAAATGCTTGATTCCCAGGGACGGGGGAAAAAAGGGGCCCTACACTAAGGCCCCAGTGTAAGCTCTGAAGCCAGGATCACACGGAGGGAAGCACAGGGTGGGAATGTTCCTGGTTTTAGTGCCAGCCCTTCTTGTCTGAGGTGAGGCCTCATCTCTTGCCAGCAGCATCCTCATGACTCAAGTCAGGCTGCAGGTCGGGGGAGACAGTCCAGAGGCTTTCTTCCTCTTGCACCATCTGAGCCCCCAAACTTCTGCTCTTAGGCAAGTCTTTTGGAGAAGCTGTAAGAGAGGTCTTTATGGATTTTATTCTACATTCATTGCTCCAATTTCTCTTCTCTTTTTTCTCCCTCGGGTACTTTCTTCCGGGCAAAGAAGCCAAACTGTAGGGAAAGAGATAAGGGTCATCACCAAATGCCCTGCCTGGGGACCCTGCCAAAGGCCCTTAGAGGTATCTGAAGCCTTCAGTTTGTTCTGCTTCCAAAAATGAGATTCAAATTTATTTCATTTGACTTTGGTTTAATTCAACTAAGATCCGTGGAGGACAGTGAAGGAGATCTGGAGACACTCACAGCCTGCTTAGTTGCCCAGCACAAACCCAGTTTTCTTTGCTGTAATGAAGGATACCTTAACTCATGGGCACCATGCCCCATACTGTCCACTACAGCAGTGCTTACCTTCCAAAGGCAGAAAACAAGTAGAGCAAGCAGGAGCAGCCCTCCCAGGACACTGCCAATGAGGATCCACAGAGAGATGAGGACAGGGCGGGACTGAATCACCTCCAGGAGGCTCTGCATAGAGAGGCGAGCTGGTTTTTACTTGCACCCTTTTGCTCAATTAGCTTCACCCCACACTGTAGCAAACTCAGCCCCCAAACAGAAGAATAAAAGGGAAGAAACTGAGGTCAGAATGGAGGCAGGGGGATCCACCATTCTGATTGATCGCTTCTGACTCCCTGAATGCTGCCTAATGAAGACACCCCTGTTGTGAACAAGCTCACGGGTGCCCTGATGCTATCGCCACCCTTACTAGTTTCACAGCTCTCAAACTCAGTCTCCAGCCCTACCTCACTCCACCGGGAGGCTTCAGTCAGCAGTAGGACGCTGCCCTCTTCAGTGCCCAGTTCGAAGGTACTGACCACTGTCAGAGACTTGAATTTGGCCTGTGGAATGGAAAGAGATTTAAAGTGAGCCATGAAAAAAAATTTTTTTAATAAATAAATAAATAAAAATTTAAAAAATAAAATAAAGTGAGCCATGATTGGCCTCCCTGGTGGCTCAGCGGTAAAGAACCGCCTGCCAATGCAGGAGACTGGGGTTCGATTCCTGGTTCTGGAAGATCCCCTAGAGAAGAAAATGGTAACCCACTCTAGTATTCTTGCCTGGGAAATCCCATGGACAGAGGAGCCTGACGGGCTATAGTCCATGGGGTTGCAAAAAAGTCAGACACGACTTAGCGACTAACAACAACAAATACATCATCAGGTGGAACAGGTCTCAGGACCCTAATGGCAAAAATGAGGCTGGGGGGATAACTTCCAGGACCCTCAAGACCAGAAGAAAAGGTTGGAGAGCGATAGGGAAAGAGAAGAAGGGTAACAGATGGGAAGCCTGTGGCCCTTCATAGACTCTGCATGCTCTACTCCTCAGGAAATGCATTCAACACCTCTTTTTTTGGCTAACTCCTACTCTTCCTTCAGGTTGAAGTTTAGATGTCATCCCCTCTGGGAAGTAAAAAGGTGCTTCCTCCTAATCCCCATCACCCTGGACTAGGTTATAATATTCTGTTTATTTCTCTTTCACCTCTGTTGAACAATAAGATCCTTGAGGTCAAGTGTTAGTAACTTATGTGTCCCTAGTGCCTAGCACAACTTCTCAATAAACCTTTGTTAAAAGAGTAAATAAATGAATGAAAAAAGGATACCAAAGAGAGATAAAGAGAGAACCGGACTTAGAGAAGGATGGTCTGTCAGACTTAACTTTCCTGAAAAATGCCTACATCCCAGGGATCTTATATTATTCAAAGTAGATGGCACACAGGAAAATACAATATAAACTCCTAGTAGTAAACAGCTGTTATAATTAAGATATCATTGCCCTGCTAAGGAACTCACACTGACTCCTGACTGCCTATCATGTTAAATTCAACTCCTCAGCTTTAAAGAATTTTCATAATTTAGATCGCTTTCACTATACAATAAATATCACTTCCCACTACCCTCCATGCATATCCTACATGTAATATCAACTCTTTACTGGTTCATTTAATAAAATTATATTAAATCACTATAATGAGTTAACTAGACATGCTCAGTCGTGTCTGACTCTTTGCAACTGCATGGACTGTAGCCTGCCAGGCTCCTCTGTCCATGGAATTTTCCAGGCAAGGATACCAGAATGGGTTGCTATTTCCTTTTCCAGGAGATCTTCCCAACCCAGGGATCAAACCCGCATATATTACGTCTCCTGCATTGGCAGGCAGGTTCTTTACCCAGGAACCTTTTACTAGTGTCATCTGGGAAGCCATGATGCTAAATGTTGGGTATATTCTCCTTAGTCACAGGGGAGTATATACATAACACAGGGCCTTTTATATAGTAGGCATTTGATAGATTGATTGAATTTAGGTATCCTATATACCTTAGTGATAATAACACTAAGGGATGATAAGTGGAGGATAATACAAGAACAGTAACTAGCTTTGAGTGAGTGCATCTCATTAGTTTGTTCTTTACAACAACCTCATGAAGTAGATATTTTCTTCCTTATTTTACAGATGAGGAGAAAGAAGCTTAGAATAATGAAATAACATTGCTAGTAGGAGGCAAAGCTCAAACTTGAACATGAATCTGTCTCCGAAATGCCTATGCTAAAGTCCCAGAGAGCAGCAGCAGGGGAGAATAGTAGAAAAGGAAAAGTTTACCCTCCGGAAAAATTCATTGTGAACCAGCCTCAGTAGTCCAACAGAGATCTCGGTCCCCTTTGCCAGCCGCCCCAGGTGGCACCTCACAACCTGGCAGCGGGTATTGCTCTCATTCTACCGGAAGAGAGAAACTGATCAGGACCCTGGAGGGGGAACAATCCCCACGCCCCACTCCAGGCTCTACCTTCCACCCCAAAGCTCTGAACTCCACTGCTCCTCCCTGCATTCCTGCTCTGGACAACTTCTTCACCCTCTGTGACTCATACCAGCCTGCTTGTGTGCTGAAGCTCCTCTGGATGCACAGGGGGCCCTGGGGGTTCGGTCAGGTTCTGCACTGTGCAGCTTGCCTAGAGGAAGAGCCAACTTGAGGGATCCCCTGGATGGCGAGAGGCCGGCCCCTCCAGGCTGAGCAGGAGCACACCAGCCACACTCTTGAAGTTCTTCCCTGGGTAATCCCTTTCTTTCTTCTCAAAGAAGGTACATATGGAAAAGAAAGCACCCCACCCCCCAGAGAGGGAGGATCCCTGAGAGCAGAGACCCAGCAGATGAGGAGCTGGGTGAGTCCACCAGATCAAGGTGGCAGGGTTCCATTGGCCCCCAGGCCAGACTCACATTGTTAGTGATGACTTGAGACAGTGACAGGAAGTAGTTGCCCCCATAGGCCACAGCTGGAAGGAGGGCTGAGATGATGAGGCCGCTGACCACATAGCAGCCAAGGTTCTGAACCTAAAGGGAGGATTGGAAAAGGAAGGGGTGAGAGACAGAGAAAGACCCTTCCTCACCTGTTCCACTTTACCCTCGAGGCCACTGAAATCTAAGAGAGACCCTTCCCATCCTTTTCCCAGGACTCCTCTCCATCCCTCTGCTCATGCCAAGGCCCCTCTGGCTTCTTACCCTAAGAGTGGTTTTGAATTCGGGGCCAGGGCCCACTGGGAGGGTTCCATAGGGGTGGACCTCATAGCGGTGCAGAGTGGACTCGCTGCGTGGACACCAAGTCAGGAGGTATATGGTCACAGCCATGACACAGAAACACAGGCATATGATCAGCACACGGACAGATTCATGGTAGGAAGGGCCAGCACACGGATAAAGATATGGGGGTACACAGCGAAGACAGAAATGAAATATGACATAGACTTGGCATAAACTTTATGGCCACATCCCACCACCCCAGCTCCAACCCCCAGGGCCCAGCAAAGCCCTACAACTAGGATGTATAGGTATACCCATACCTAGGAAAGAGAAATGCTTAAAAGGGAAGGTTCAGCATGAGTGGGATTAAGGCCAAAAAGATGGGGCAACCCCAAGGGTTTGCTGTTCAGAAACACTGAAGCACATGGAGGGAGAGGGAGCAAACATAAAGAGGACGAGTCTGGGGTCAGAATGGGGTCCCAGTGAGGAGCTAAGCCATACCTGGAGAATAGGAGGTGAGGCTCATACTGAATGTAGGCTGAGGTCTGGGCTGTGTTATCTTGAAGCGTTCCATTTCTCTCCAGGCTACTGCTGTAGGGTCAAGGGGAAGGCTCACAGCCCAGCCCTGTCTCAGACACCCTTCTCTGGAGTGAGGGAGTCATGCTGCTTCCACCCCCACCCTCACTCCCACACCACCACCATCAAGACCTAACAGGAGAGGGCTGGGAGGAGATGCCCACTCCTCTCACCTGGTGGCTGTCAGCTTCACAAGGACCTGGCTCAGGAGGAAGGAGCAGCTAAACTCAAACTCTAGCAGGAAGGTCACCTAGGGGCAAGGGACATGATAGGTTTCTCTTCACGAGATAACTACAGAGGAATGTAGCCTCTGTGAGCCTCCTTCCCTAAACTCCCAGGCCCCACGGATTCCAGCCCCTAATCTCTCAAAGCCCCCTTCTCATCCTGGGCCCCGACTCACCTTGGCTCCCATCTGGAAGACAGGATGCCCCACGCTGCAGAGCCGGGCATGCGCAGAGGGGGCTGCACACTCCACCTTCACTGGGCTGTTGCTCTGAGAACAGAGGAAGCAGGCTGTGCTGGGGCTGCGACTGCCCTCTTGCCTGCGGCCTCTAAACACAGCCTTTCCCAGAGGTCCTCAGAGCAAGCACTCCAATTGGCTTCCTTCTTCCCCGACTCCCCTGAACTCCCTTCCCCAAGGGCACCTGAGGAGTAAAACTGGACAGGTGGAGGTTTCTGGAGAAGCCGAGACTCAGGCTAGTGTTGTAGGCATTCTCCTTCTTGTTCTCCAGAGTTGCTGATACCAGCACTTTCCGCCGACCACCTCGAACCACGAACGGGTCCTTCCTAGGAGTGGTGGATAAAGGACAGCCCAGAGTTGAAGGAGAGCCAGAAGTCTCGCTTCTGTTTTCCTGGGCAAGAAACAGCCCTCCATCTCCCTTCAAGTCCCTTTAGGTCTGTCTCAAGTCAGCCCGGTTTGGCCCGTTCATGTCCATCCCACCTGGAGCCTCTGATGTCCATATTAGCCTGAAGTACCAAATCTGTGACACATTCATTGTCAGGGCCACAGTCCTTGGAGAACGGGACCTAGAGGAGAGAGAAGGGGCTGAGGACTGAGAGGAAGGCATGGGAGAAAGGAATGGGATTGGAGGACAAGTGAAAAGAGAAGAGTGGGTGCCTAGGTCAGATTCCACTGTGATCTCATGTCTGCCCCCACCCCTTTCTCCTGAATTCACTGAGAAGTGCAATGTGGTGACGCAGGGGCGGGGGCGGACAGGGCTTGGCACTGCTGACCAGCTTTCGGATGGAGGTGGGTGAGCCCTCATCCAGCACGGGCCCTGGCTTTGTGGTGTTGTCCAAAGCAAATGTCACAGTCAAGGACACTGGCCGGAGGTAATCTGAAGTATCCTGAGAGAAACCAGAGTGAAGGATCATGGGGAACCAGGGTAAGGGAGACGACCCAGGAATCTTGGTAGAATGTGGCAATTACACTGATCATTTACTGAGCACTTCCTGTGTGCTAGGTACTGTCCTAAGGTTTTATCAATACTATTACATTTAATTCTAAGACAACTCCTGTAACGTTGTTATTATTAATTTCCCCCTTTCAGGCAAAGAAACTAAGGTTTGCAGGTGATGTGACTTGCCAGAATGCACAGGTGCTAAATGGCAGAGCAGGATCAAACCCAGATCAGCCTGCCTCCAAAGTCTGAACTCTCTCACTTTTCCCGCTTTGGCTTTCTTGCCTATCCAACAGAATCTCCTTCTCTGATGCAGCCTTCCCCTCGCTCCCAGGCCCCGATGCCAAGCAGTTCCTGCCCCCTCCTCACCAGCACGTGGAAGTGCAGTTGCTCACAAGTGACGTTCCCCACACTGAGCCGGAGCCGCCGAGGGGACAGCCTCTGGCCAGAGCCGTCAAATGCTGCCCGGGCTGCAGTTGTCCACTCGTCCAGCGATGCTGTGAACCGCACATCTGAATGGGGTGGGCAAGAGTGCGGGTGGAGAGGGGTCCTGAGACTAGGGCAGGGAGGGGTTGGACTGCTGCCCAGGGTGCACTCTAGTCACTCACAGAATCGGCGATCCCAGCGGCCAGGAGTGCGGGAGGTCACTTGGAAGCAAAGGGCTGCGGACAGGCAGGTTGCCTCCTGGCCTCGCCGCTTACAGTCCCTCTGAACCACGCTGATGGCCGACGGGGTCACATCTAGTGAAGGGGCCAGGCGGACAATGGGCCGGGAGCTGGGAACAGGGTGGGAAAGAAAGTCTAGCCATGGGAGGAAAGCCCTTAGAGAAAGGCGATCCCCAGTATTTGCCTCCCTGAGGTCAAAGGAAAGAATAAGGAGCTGGGCGGACACATGAGTCACCCTCCCCTGAACCTCTGGACAGAAGTAAGCTAATAGCTGATATTCAATAAGCACTTGCCATGTGCTCTAGGCATGGTGTTTAGATCTTTGTACGGATTATCACATTTAATCCTCACCACAAGCCTATAAGGCAGGTATAGTTATTACTCCCATTTTGTAAACTAGGATAATGGAAGCACAGAGTAAGTTGATCAAGAAGCCGGATGTAAGTCTGTGACTCCAAAGCCCTTGCTTTTAACAGCTGTGCCACGTTGGCCACTGCTGCCTGAGCTGGGACTGCTCACCTGAGCAGGATGGCTGCCCCTTGGGCACCCACGGCCACATCGACCAGGTCATCACCATCGAGATCCAGCCGGCCATCCACACTTCGGCCAAAGTAGCTGAGGGCCTGCGGCATGGAGACAGCGGCAATCCGCTGAGAGGGAGAGAGGAGAGACTGAGCAGGGACTCACACACCTGGTTTCTGAGGCCTCCCGTCCGGCTTTTTCTAATTCTCCCCTCAAGCATGAGGCTGCTGCTACTGCTGCTAGGTCGCTTCAGTCATGTCCGATTCTGTGCGACCCCATAGACGGCAGCCCACCAGGCTCCCCTGTCCCTGGGATTCTCCAGGCAAGAACACTGGAGTGGGTTGCCATTTCCTTCTCCAATGCATGAAAGTGAAAAGTGAAAGTGAAAAGTAAAAGTGAAATCGCTCAGTCGTGTCCAACTCCCAGCAACCCCATGGACTGCAGCCTACCAGGCTCCTCCATCCATGGGGTTTTCCAGGCAAGAGTACTGGAGTGGGGTGCCATTGCCTTCTTCGCAAGCATGAGGAGGAAGGAGAAAAACCTGTGTGTGTTCAGGAGTCCCTAGTACAGCAAATGTTTCCTGCCCCCATCGCCTCACCTCTTTGACTACTGATTAAAAAAAAACAAAGGCACTTGTTGGACTTCCCAGGTGCATAAGACTCCACCTGCCAATGCAGGGGACATGGGTTCAATCCCTAATCCGGGAAGATTCCACATGCTGCAGAACAACTAACCCCATGTGCCACAACTACTGAGCCTGCGCTCTAGAGCCCGAGGGTCACAACTACTGAGCCCTCGTGCTGCAGCTACTGAAGCCTGCACTCTCGGACCTGTGAGCCACAGCTACTGAAGCCTGAGAGCCTAGAGCCCGTGCTCTACAACAAGAGAAGCCACCGCAGTCAGAAGGCCGAGCACCTAAACAAACAGTAGCCTCCACTCAGCACAACTAGAGAAAGCCCTTACAAAAGCAACAGACTCAGCCCAGCCAAAAATAAATAAAAATAAACAATAAAAAAAAAGGCACTTGTTCAGCTTGGGTCTCAAGCCCAGGGGAACAATGATAAGAAAAGGGTGTGTACCCCCTTCCCCCCACCATGCCCCTGCTTCATCGGGGCTTTTCTGACCTGTGCAGGACGCGGCCGGACTCCTCTCTGGGCCCCGTGATAGAGGTACAGGGCTCCATGATGCCCATCCTCCAGGGGCGCCCCCACAGCCACATCAGCAAAACCATCTTGGTTCAAATCAGGAAGAGCACTCATGGCAAAGCCAAACCGAGCATCCTGGGGGGATTCTGGCTGAAGTGTTCTCTGGAGTGTCAGCAAGGACGGCTGGTGGCGGTGAGGAGAAGACCGAAGCTGCCGATCAGAGTCCTGACTTGTCGGCCAGCCCTCAAGTGTGTGTGCCTCCCCTCCCCCCTCTACCCCCTAAAGACAAGTTCTAGGGCATCCCAGCAAGTCTCACCTGGCCCACCAGATACACATAAACACGTCCTGTCTCCTTGTTCTGGGGCCCCAGGAACATGGGGGCAGCCACAAGTAAGACATCAGTTGTTCCATCCCCGTCGATGTCCAATGGGCAGAGTTCGCTGCCAAAGTACGAGCCAATCTGGAGAGTGGTGGGCAGTGGTGATCCCAGGGGAAAGGGAAGGCAAGATTATGGGCAAGTGGGAAGCACCTGCTGATCTGGTCCTCACATCCCTGACAACCAGAATTCATCACACATTTCTAAGGCCCCTCTCTTGCCCCTTCACCATCTTCCCACAGCCTGGAATCCCTCCCCCAGCAGCCTGGAGTCCCTGGGGACCCAAGGGCCTCACCCCGCCCCCAACCTTGGATGCCCTACCTGCTCCCCCTGGAGGCTCTGGGCGACCCTCACAGCCCCATCTTTCTTAAGTTGAAAGGCGATGACCTTTCCTCGATGTCTAAACCGAGGAGCCCCTGAGAGAAAGAGGCGGCGACCACCCCGCAAAAACATGGAGGAAACGGAGTAACCTAGAAGTGGAGAAGGAATCAGGGGTGAAAGGGAAAGAAAATGGGGTCAGAGTGGGAGGGTTCCCTAAAGGCACAGAAGGGGGTCCCAAGGAAAGTAGCAGATCAGTGAGAAACTGCATGAGTTAGCAGTGAGTACCTGATAGCCCCCACTGGGGAAGCATTTTCCCCCGCCACCCTCTAGTCCTTTGCAGCTCTCTGCTACTCACCCAGGTAGGCAGCATGGTTCTGCAATGCAGGGGGGAATTCATCTTCCAGGGCTGTCCGTGGTGGGAAGAGGCGGCGACCTTCTTCAAGCCATAACACTGAGCCCCCCCAGTCATAAGCCCCCACCATTCCAAAGAGAATCCCATCCTGTAGGGCAGAACCAGATGGGGTCACTGAAAAGACAGTGGGGAATAAGAAGAAAAAACTCTCCAGGAGTGAGAGGGTCACTGAGGGCAGACTGGGGTCGGTTGGAAAGGCATGGGACGGTCAGCATGGACGTTAGTTAAAGGGGCAGTGTAGAAGAGCACTGGGATTGAAGTTGTCTGAGTTAGAGGCTGGAAGGAGTCAGATGTTGAGAGGGGTCATGGGGGTGGTCAGAGTCTGTCCAACCTTTAGTTGATGAGTAGAGAAGCCAATCTGAGACATTTCCAGCCCAAAGGAGCTTTCATTTTCTCCATGGGACCCTGGAGTGTAAGAAAACATTGAGGCAATATAATGGAAGATGGTTCCCCCTTTGACCTAATAAACTTTTTCCAGGACTCCACCTATACCCCAGAACTCCCCCTGCCCTGTCCTCTTTTTCTCCAGAGTAATCATTACCCTCAAGGCCAAAAATCCGGTCCCCTAATGCATCCACAATGTCAGTCAGTGCTGCTTCATCTGTGACATTGAAGAAGAATTTCTCGTCTGGATCACTGGCAATAGCTCTGATTTCTCGAAGGAAAGAACTGGGGTCTCGCTGCCGCCGGAGGTAGTGACCAAGGACCTGGGGTCAGGAGATCAAGGTGGGGTGTGTTAGTTGTATGTTGTGAGTGGTCTGGGAAGTTATCAATACCAGTTTTCCTTAAGTTCCCAGTCCTCAGTGTCACCATCCCCACCCCCTCCCATCCTTCCAGATCCAGAGTTGATTCTCACAGCAATCCCGTAGCGTGTCACTCTTCCAGCCTCACAGGCCTGCAGTGCTGTGGGAAGCTCCTCTCCATCATGGGACTCCCCATCAGTGACAACCACCAGTAGCCTGGCAGCCTCTGGTCGACCCCCACGGGACTGACTGAATCCTTCTGTACTGAGAAGAGAAACAAAGGAGTGAGGTGGGATCAGATGTGTGCAGATAGATACACATAACCAGTACTTAACACTGTCAGCTGTTCACTGAGGTCAGACCTTTTGCCTTTTAGCCCATTTCCCCAAATGTCTAGCATAGAGACTGGCACACAGTAATAAAAGCTTGTGTCAGGGTGTCCTATAACATACAGAGCAGCATATCATCAATGCAAATAAGTATAAAATCCATCCACTCATAGATTCATTCAGCAAATATTGTATTTAGGGGGATAAATATTAATGGTGAGGGGAAAAAAGTGAAAGTGTTAGTCGCAACCAAATCTTTGGACCCCATGGAATATGCAGCCTGCCTTTCAGCCTCCTCCTCTGTCCACGGAATTCTCCAAGCAAGAATACTGGAGTGGGTTGCCACTCTCTTCTCCAGGGGATCTTCCCAACCCAGGGAATGAACCCAGGTCTCCTGCATTGCAGGCAGATTCTTTATCAGCTGAGCCACCAGTATGTAGAATAAAGAATGGTCAGGTCAGGGGAGTCTTCCCAGAGATGAGTTTTGTCGAGTTAGGAAAATGGGTGAGAACATGAGTGGTGGAAAACCCAAGGGCCAACATCAAAGTGGGAGTGAAGGGGCTTCCCTGGTGGTTCAGTGATTGAGAATCCACTTGCCAATGCAAGGGACACAGGTTTGATCCCTGGTCCAGGAAGGTTCCACATGCCACAGAGCAGCTAAGCCCATAAGCCACAACTACTGAGCCTGTGCTCCAGAGCTCTCGAGCTACAACTACCGAAGCCCAAGAGCCCTACAGCCCATGCTCCACAAGAGAAGTAACCACAGTGAGAAGCCCATGCACTGCAACGAAGAGTAGCGCCTGCCCGCTGCAACTAGAGAAAGCCTGCACGTGGCAACAAAGACCCAGAGCAGCCAAAAATCAATCAATCAATCAATCAACAAATAACAAATAAATCTTTTTTTAAAAAAGGGGGAGTGGAGGTATACAGACAGAATTCCATCTGCATACGTAAAGCAGAAACATGGAGAGACACAGACAGACACTTTGTAGAAAGGCAATGAGGAATGCAAATGATGGGCAATTTAGACTCACCCCACCTACCATTAGCATGCAAACAAACATAAGCAAGCAACACATGTCAGGATGTAAACACTGCACTCCAAACCTTCCCCTAACCCTTCTGGCCTCCAAACTCCCCTTCCCAGTGTCTCACCAGGCCATCATTATTGCTTGAGCAGTCTTTGTTTCTCGTCCCTCTCGCCGGCTCAGGTTCCTTGCTGCTCTCACCACTTCTTCCTTGGTTCGGAAATCTCCCAGGGACCACTCATGGACAGAGCTCTCTCCATATTGTACCAGTCCCACCTGAGAATAAAGTGTGCACGCTAACAGAGTGTGTGTAATGGGCAGGGGGCGGGAGAAGGAAGTATGTGAGGGAGGGGAGATGAGCACCTGGATACTACTGAAGAAACTGCCTACATTCATCTTCTCTCTCCCTGATTCTTCCCTCCATGCCCACCCATCCTGCCTTCTCTTACCTGTATCTGTTCCGGGTCAATAAACAATCTCCCTACCAGTCTTCGTAGGAAGGTCTGAACTTCAGACCATGGATAGATGCTGTTGGAGCCATCCAAGACAATGACGACATCCATGTATGTGGGGCAGCCTAAGAGAAGGGGTAATGGTGATGGGGAACAGAGAGGCAAAGGATATTGGGCATGGGGGCAACATGGAAAGAAGTCACAGGAAATCGTTAGTCGTTCAATAGTGTCTGACTCCTTGTGACCCCACAGACTATAGCCCACCCGGCTTTTTTGTCCATGGGATTTCCCAGACAAGAATACTGGAATGGGTTGCCATTTCCTTTTCCAGGGGATATTCCTGACCCAGATTGAACCCACGTCTCCTGCAGGCAGGAGTTCTTTACCACTGGCAGGCAGATTCTTTACCACTGTGTCACAGGAGGGCACATTTAATTCAAACTATTAGGCACTTCTTACATACAGGGAAGATTACCCAGTCCTGGGTAAATATAGAACTGAATAAAAGAGAATATGGGAATACATACAATTGACTCAAAAACAACGAAGAGGGAATTAAGCACAAGTGGAAACTTAGCAGCATTTTATGTTGTGAGAGAACAATAGAGGGTCAGTTCTGATGGTGGGGAATAAAAGGAGGCAGCAACTGAGAAGATACTGAAGACTGGAGATGTTTGAAGAGAACGTAAGGAAAGGCATTTGGGTGGAGAACACTTTAAATAAAAGGAGATGGAGGTATAAAAACAGATGACATACACAAGAAAAGTGAAGTGAAGGCTATAGCCAAGGTGTAGGGTATGGAGGGATATAGTGAGAGTTGAGTTCTGAAGTTGGTTAAATCAGTTCGGACACAACTGAGTGACTAAATAAATCAGTTCATGGAGTCTTGATGCCCTGGTAAAGAGTCTGAATTCTTATCTGTTAGGAAACATGGAGCGTTCACAGACACGTTAGGTCACAGTGAGGATAGCCATGCAGGTCCCTGGTCAAGCATCATACATTGAGGCCCCATCTTTTTCCCACCCTGCACCCCCTATTCTGGGGACTTGGGCCCTCCTCCTGGCTCACGTTGTGCGGTGGGTGCCAGGCTTCCCTGGGGCCGGAACGAAGCATCTACACGGGCACATATTCCAGAACTGAAGACAGATGAGCCGCAAGCACGAGACCAGAGAGGGGCACAAGCCTGGGGATTGGTGAGGGAAACAGTTACTCCCAGGCTTGCGAGGGCATCCTCAGAATATGCTCCTTGTCAACGGAGGCAGTGAGACCACTCCCTGAGATTTCCCTTCTTGCTTTCTAGGGTTTTTAACACCTTGACCTCTTCCCATAGACCAATTTCCCTTACCAGACTGCCCTTTTCTCTACCACAAACTTTCAGAGACCCTACCACCACTCTTTCCTTAGCTTACCATGAATCCCCCATTGCCATCTGTCTCTAACAGAGACATCCCCAGGTGCATGTTCACAGCAGGACGAGATGAATTTCCCAGTGGATGGTCACCTGGTTGAAGGGGAGTGGAAGAACATGAGGTCACGAGGTCACAGATGGGGTGACTGAGTTCAAGGTGATTTTGGAAGAGGATGAGAAGGGGTCAGGATCAATTCAAGAACGAGGAGTGTGTGGGATATGGAGGTGAATAAGTGAGGTGTGATATCACTCATATGTGGAATCTAATTTTTTTAACTATATAAATGAACTTGTTTACAAAACAGAAACAGACTCACAGACTTAGAAAACACATTTATGGTTACCAAAGGGGAAATGTAGGGTGGGGGATAAATTAGGAGCTTGAGATTAACATACACACACTGTTAATATAAAATAGATAACCAACAAGGACCTACTGTATAGCACAGGGAACTCTACTCAACATTCTGTAATAACCTATATGAGAAAAGAATCTGAAAAAGAATGGATATATGTGTATGTATAACTGAACCATTTTGCTGTACACTTGAAAATAACACAACACTGTAAATTAACTATAATCCAAAAAAATTTTTTTAAAAAGAAGTGAGATGTAAGGGATCAAAGCCACTAGTATATTAAGGTTAGGGGTTAGAAGAGTGAGGAATCTTCTTACCCAAGTGGCCCTTGGCACAGGGGGCACTGTGGGAGCCCCCTACAAGGCAGCGATAAACGTCCCCCCTTCGGTCACCTGAAGGCCCATCCCAGGGGGCACCCACCAGCATCCTGGGGGGAGGAAATGAATACAAGCACAGTGTGAATATGACACTTAAGATAGGCCAGAGGGAAAGGGCGTGGTGACGGCAAGGCTAGAGCTCCAGTCACTTCCAAAGAACCAGGTTAGTTTCTATTTCCATCCACCTTGCCTCCCCTTTCACAGCTCTCCTCCAGTCCCAACCCCTTGGCCCCCTGATTTGCTCCTCACCATCGTCGTCCACCCCCAACATGTTGTAAGACACTGTATCCAAATTCAGTCTCCGGTGGGCCTAGAAATAGGCGTGGGCGATGCACATCCAGGTTAAAGGGGGAGCAGAGACCTGGGGGGTGGGGGTGGGGGGGCAGGATCATAAGGTTAGCAGGAACCAGTCAGAAAGGCTAATGAGTGCAAAGAGGAAAAGGCAGAGAGAAGCCGCAAGGGGAACATACTGATCTCAGCCTAACTCCCTTCGTCTTACAAGCTGCCCTGGACTCCATCAATGTCATGCACTCAGAGCTCCAAGCAAGGATGATTTCCTTCCTGTGTTTGGGTAGAGATGTCTAAGCTGTGGCCCTCTGCCATGCTGTTGCACAGCTGTATTTCCATTCCTATCCTTGAAATCTCATTCACAGACATGCCTGGAAGAGGCAACTTCCTCTTTTCTGTATCATTCCTCCTACACATCCTCCTTTCCAGGCCAAGTGAGGGTTGCCTTTCTGCAGCCCCAGAACAACTTTTCTTTCCAAATTCTACCCAAACCCAGGACCACAGGGAGAACAAGAGGAGGCTAGAGAACACTGCATGTTTGGGTCTCTTCTGGTTTCTTCTTGACTCCCAGTATCATTGTTACTCTCTCACTCTTTCTCCAGTGTCTAGGTCTCTGGTTGATTCCAGCCCTGGAAACCTCAGTGGTAATTAACTGGGTGGAGCCACTTGCCTGCCTACACACATGGTTTGCCATCCATCCTTTCCAAGGGTCCCATCACCCCCAAAGTTTCTCACCATCTGCTTCCTAACTCATCCCCCTCCTGACGCCCCTTGCCTGCTTGCATTTCTTCCTTAACTCTCAGCCCACTCTGAAGACCCCCGCAATCATGTCCTGGCTGACTGTTCCCTCCCAACCCCAACCCACTTAAAATCAGAGCTGGTATTTTAGGAAACAAAGATTACAGGGCACTGATGAGGAAAAATTCCAGGCCTCTTGTCCCTCCCATGCTTCTTTCCCTGAGACTTGCTCCTTCAAGTAACCCTTCAGGCCACCCCACCACCACTTTCACCAATGGCTATTGCTCTGTCTCAAAACATGCTCATTTTCAGAAAGGTATTTTGTAAGTGAGCCTTACTGCATCTGGGAAGCTGGCAGGGCTATACTACCAGTAACTGTAGCTCATTGGTTAGATAAACCCAGAGTTCTGACCACACTGTTAGTTATTCCTCAGGAGCCCACAGACCACCAAGGATAGGGAGAATAAGGGAGGGGTGGGGGCGGGTAACAGTAATCAGACTAGCCGCGTGGAAGTTCACATCATGTTTCTTTTTGGTCAACTCCAAGGTTTAGGACAAAGTTTTATATAATTGGACATAAATATTACACAAGGCAGTGGACAGCTTCAGCCTTTGCCAGGCAGTCATATGTGTGGGCATAAGAATGCAAACCCATGCATGCATGCGCACACATGTACACACATACATACACACACACACACACACAACATAGAACCAGTTAACCTCACCACCTAACTCCCAAAGAATTTTAACTGTAAAGGTCCCAAGGCCAAAAATCTGTGTATCTTCCATTCCCACCAGAAACCAAGAAGTTAACCTCCCTCACCTGTCAGGAACATCAGGGGCAAGAACAGGTGAGGGATGAGGGGGAATTCCATGCCTTGATGTTCTCTGTCCGTGTGAGAAGTCCTCTCTGCCTCTGTCCCTCTCCTTCTCTGTTTTCTTTACTTTCCCTCCCATCCTGCCCCCTCCCACCAGCAGCTAAAAATAAAGTTGGAAGGAATGGGAGGAGTGATGGTGGGGAACTGTGGGGAGCCCTAGCCCAAGGAAAGGAGGAATGAGCGATTTTAGTGTATTTCTCTGCCTTGGTGCTGCCCCCTGGAGGCATCATTTCAGTTTCCAAAGAGAACGTAACTCTTGACTTTCTGTCATTTCTTTCTATTCCTTTTTTTCTGTCCTTTGTTGTTTGAAGCAATAATGCTTTCCCCGAGTTTGGAATAGAAGATAGGAGTGGGAAATAGATTCTTTTTACAACCTAACCTTACTTATCTCAATCTGGAATATGGAAAATTAAAGAGTTGATAACAGTGATACCATTTCCCCACCTACTCAAAGAGTCCGAACAAGTGAAGACACAGCCCACCCACAAACCAAGACTCACCCACTCCACTTAGTTCTGCATGTGACTCTTAGCCTATGCTACCTATGGTATTATAGCTTTTGGAGGAAATATAAACCATAAATTGGTATGGGGTATGTTTTGTGGAACCAGTATAATTACTTTACCATTATACCCTCATCTCCTCAGCTAGGTTATAAACTTCTGCAGTTGGGACCATGGTGCCTCTTAGCTTTTATATATCTACCACTTAGTATCATGGCCTACATACTGTAGACACTCAATAAAAGTCTGCAGGTAATGATGCCAGTGGCTAATCCCATGGAAAACCCAAACCAAAGTAACAGAAATAGGGGCCTCAGATGACCAGAACACACAGGACCAGACCAAATATCAATGAGCAAATTGATCTTTAATCTGCTAACCTGGAAGGCTTGCTCTCCATCATGGGCTTGGGCCTCAGCTATTTACACAGAATCATTGTACAATATTTACAAGATGCTAGACATAGCATCATTCTGGATAGGCAAAGAAGGGGTATGGAAAGGCTAGAACAAAACCATGAAATCAAAGTGTAAGCAGAAACTTGCAGGTGTGAGTGGAAAGAAGGGGAATGGCAAATCATGAGGGAGGATAGTGAGGTAGACATAAGCGAGGAAAAGGAAGCATGAAACTACTTCTGGTGCATGTGGGAAGAGTCCACTGGGACACAAAGCCTTTAAAATTATGATCTGGAGTCTGGAGGCAAAAATAACTGCCACAAGTCACTTTTGTGAGGAAAAGGAAGAAGGCAATTAGAACCTTACAGACCATACCTTCTACTTCCCATACCAAAAAGTAATTCTGCTGATTAAATTCTTATGACAGAGGGCTGAGAAGGTACAAAAGGGATACAGAGACAGAATATTAAACAGACTTAAGAGACAGTAAAGAGTCAGGGGAGACACAGACAATGCAATGAAGGAGGAAAAGAACAAAAGCTCCAACAGATCTGAATATCTGAATCATCCAATTGATTTCACAAATCACCTTTCCTCATCTCATCTTCCCCAAAGCTCCTTCCTTTTATTCTCAAATCTCTGGATTTTAACTTTAACCAAGGAGTGGAGTTAGAATGAGGCTGGGACACAGGGACGATCTATAAAATTCCATCTCACCAATTCAGGTCCCCTCCTTATCCTGTAACAGCATATCAGGGTTTGAGTCGTAGCCAAGGGCAGATTAGGGTGAGAATAGACAGGATGGAGGACACGAGGCCACAAAGCCCCACAATCCCAGGGCCACAGCGCCAGAGGCCTAGTTTGTCCAGTGGGATGAAGAGATCACAGGCATTTCTGACCACATCCAGCAGGAGAGGAGGATGACCCCGAAGGACCCGAGCCAGCAGCAGGACCCGGAGCCGAAGCTTCAGAGCCACCTGGGGCAGACCTCCTCCTGGAGCCCCTGGACCCCCAGGTCCTCCAGTTTCGATTCCTCCTAGGACTCCTCCAGAACCCTTCAGTCGCCGGCTACAAGCTGAAGACTCTTGTTCCATCAGTAGGCGGATCTCATAAGCATCACGGCTCAAATTCATGATGAGGGAAAACAGATAGTACCTGGGATACACAGAGAAGAAGGGTCAGGATGGGTACATATACCCACCGAGCAAATCCAACAGAACACTTAAACTTTTTTCCCTCATAGTGCAAACAGATTATACATTAAAATATCAGAAGTGAATGTTATTACCCACTATTAGAAATGTCCTTCCACCTTTCTGTAACTAATGTGTTTATGTATGTGTACCTTAAGATCCTGATTTAAAAGTAATGAGGATCATGAAATAGTCCAAGATTAACTTCAAATTTCACTTTTCCACTTGGCAACCGATTAGCACACATGCACTCAACCTGAACTACAATAATGCAACTTTTTTTAAAAAAAGAACAGCTTCAGTTGTTTCAAAGATTGACACACATAATTTAAATACAATCCTTTTCTTAAAAGGGGGAAAAAAAGAAGCCAAGCTTGCCAAATGTGATAGATTGTAAATTCCTTAAGAACAGCCTACATTAAAAAAATTTTTTTAAATCCATTCTGAAAACAGTGGTCTGTATTCAGTTTAACTGTCCTACCTCTAATATATACCCTGAATCCAATCACATCTATCTATTATACTTAGACCATAGTCTAAGCCAGGGGTGCCCAATCCCTGGAACTGGGCAGTACAGCTGGAGGCGAGTGGCAGGTAAGTCAGCGAAGCTTCATCTATATTTACAGCCTCTCCCTATTGCTTGCACCCCTTGGTCTGTGGAAAAATTTTCCACAAAACTGGTTCCTGGTGCCAAGAAGGTTGGGGGCCATTAGTCTAACCCACCATCATCTCTTGCTTGAACTGCTACTTTAGTCTTTTAACTGGTTTCCCCATGGTCACTCTTGCCCACCACACCTAACAATCTAATTTCATATAGCAGCTGGCATAAATGTAAATCACATTATACCCTTTCTTAAAACTCTCGATGGTTTCCTTCCTATCACATTTAGAATAAAATACTACAGAACTCAACAAGCCACTCTGCCTCTCTATCTTGTACTATTCTTTCCCTCAACCACTATGCTCCAACCTCACTGGTTTCTTTTTATATTTTGATCCCATTCAGCTGATTCCTGCTTTAGGATCTTTACATTACCTAGTCCCTCAATCTGGAATATTCTCCCTCAAAAATCTTCACATGGCTGGCTCTTCCTTGCACTTCATGTCTGAGCTTAAATGTCACCTCTTCAGAGAGGTCTTCTCTGACCTCCCATTCTAAAGTAGCAAGCCATTTACCATCTTATCACTTGACCTTATTTTAATTTCCTACACAGCATTTACCACTCTCTGATGTTTTTCTTATTTACTGTGTCTTTGTCCCTTCCCATTACAATGTAAGCTCCATAGGAGGAAGGATCTTATTTGTCTTTACCACTGCATCCTTGTGTCTAGACTTCTGCCTAGCACATAGTAAGAGCTAAACAAATATTTATGGAATGAAAGAGTAGACATGGCATAGAAATTCTTCTAGGGAGTTGCTTTTCCATACCATTCAAGCCATGCCTCTGCCCCTACCCCTCATATACCATAAGCCTTGTTATAATTGTAAATCTGAGAAAGATGAAAAGCAGGACAGAAGCAGAGATGGAAAGAAGCAATATAATGTAAAATAACAAAACAAATCATAGGGAAGCAAAAAAAAATATAGGTGATATACAGACAGAAAATTTCATTCTCAAATCATATTCCTTTCCACCTTCACTACCAGCCTGCTCTTTAATCCAAGCCAACATCATTTCATTAGAGAATCTTCTCCTCTTTAGTTCTACTGCAATCCATTTTCCACAGTACAGAAAGAGAGATCTAAATGCAATTTGAATCATGTTACATCCCTGCTCAGAACCACTGGACTTGGGATAAAATTTAAACAAAACTAAATGAAAAAAATCCTACCATTACCTAGATGGGCTTGCATGAATGATCTGGCCCTGGTCTACCTCTCCAGTTTGAACTTATGCCCCTCCTCAATACTGTCAACCACACTGGCTTTCTTTCTACCTCTCTAATTCCAAGAAGTCTTTCTTGCTTCAAGGCCTTAGAATGAGTTATTTTCTGTTTCTTCTTTCTACTGCTTGCTTTGTATAACTTCTACTCAGACTTCAGGTCTGAAACAAAATTTAATTTTCTCAAAGGGTTCTCTTTTTCCTGACCTTTCTATCTAGATTAGCTCCCCCTGTTATAAAGCTCTAACATCCTATGTATGTGCTAAGTCGCTTCAGTTGTGTCTGACTCTGACCCTATGGACTGTATCTCGCCAGGCTCCTCTGTCCATGGAATCCTCCAGGCAAGAATACTGACGTGGGCTGCCATGCCTTCCTCCAGGGGCTAACATCCTATACTTTCCCACAAATATTCGGTTTGGTGATTATTTGTTTTAATATCGGACTCCCCTACTAAACTAGAAGCTTCATGAGAGCAGGAACCATATCTACTTAGCGCTTTGCTTTATTCCCTGGCTCACAGTAAGCAGCTACTAAGTATTTTTAGAATGAATGTGTAGACAGTGAAGGGCATAAATCTGTGGTATAGACAGAAGAAGAATTAAAGCAATATAATTAATATATAGTCTTGCCCAATCTTAGTCATTCATCATGAAAGAGCATCTGTCTTCCATCTGCCCCCATTCATTCTTCTCTGATGGTTTTAAGATCTAAATGAAGATTGAAGCCAAGTGATTAAGATGTGTATATTCTGGGAACACCCTAAAAGATTGTTCTCTCATGAAAGGCAAGGGAGGCAGTATGAAGAATACGATAGACCTTGTAGGATAAAAGAATATCAAACCTGAAAGAACGCTGGGCCCACTTCTCCTGATCCACACGGGGAGCGAGTCCAGACTTCCCAGCCCATAGGACATTGTCACAGGCGAAGTACAAGGCTCTATTGAGATGACTAACAGTGATGCAGAATCTCAGGACAACATCTGATAGGTGCACAGCTCGTTTGGCTGACTCAAGGGCATCTGCTGAGTTACCGAGGCGTAGAACTTGTGGGGAACAGCAACAGAAAGCAAGGATTTGAAAGTAGAAAGGCAAACAGACAGCAAGATACAGAGAAAGAGAGAAAGCAAGAGAGTGAAAATCAGGCAAGTGATAGAAACAATAATAAACAATTTTTTAAAAAACAGCAGAAAGTTCAATCTTTTTTAGTTCAAATTTTTTATTAATTTGTGTCCCAGTTTAGCTTTCTCAAATCTGCCTCATTCTCTCCAATCCTTCACTGACCTTATCCCTGCTCTCTTATCTCAGCTGGGAGGCCTGCACAGGATAAGTACAGAGGCAAACCACGATGAATTGGCACTGGTCAAAAATAGGAAGGAGGGACTAAGAAATAATGGCTGGGGATGGAGGAAGTGTTGGAGTAATAAAAGGAAAGGCCTAGTTACTTACGCTTTCTTCCTAGGCTCAGATGACCTTCCAGTTGTCGAATCTGTTTCTGTAACTCAGGACTGGCCCCATGTTTCTGCAGTGCATGGCCAAGAAGGGAGCAAGCATATTGGGCAGCCCTGAAGGAGAGAGAGGTAAGGTAAGGTGGAGACCTCCTTTATCTCCCCCTCAAAAATGTCCTCCAAAAGGCAACCATGGATCACCCCTTTCCCAGTTTGAGACCATTCCCCTTCCTCCTCTTCAGGCCTATATCTTAGTTTCTTCCCCAGGCCAAGGGAAGAGAAAGGCATTGAGGATAAAAAGGAGCCTAGTAGGGGCTGGGAAACACTACTTCGAATTGAGGAAATAAGAGATTTAACAATGATGCAGCCTGAAGAGGACAGTGAAGAGGGCAGGAGGACCATCGCAAGATCACAAGCACTTCAGTGTGAGTGTGTAATGTTCAGTGAGGGGGCGGGAGATGGCTGAAGAACAGGTCAGTCTTCAAAATTGGTGAACTAAGAGATCTTCAAGGCCCTTGAGATGAATGAAGACTAGAAGGCAGGGCGGAGGTGGAGGAGCTAGTGGGTGACAGTAGGGTAAAGGGGACAACGGGAACTCAGGAGTGCCTCCGTAGCTCTGGGGACAGAGTCCACCTAGATCGCTATCTGTCACGGGGAGAACGCTCCTCGTCCCACCGTCGCCCAGGGAGGAAAGTGTTGGTCTTATGTGAACACACAACCCTGAGCCGCCTCCCCGCTGGCCCACTCGTGCCTCAGTTTCCCCATCTTTCTCACGAGCAGGAACGAACCAAGGCCTCGCGGCCGGCTCAAATCAGCCCCTCGCGGTCTGTCCGGGCCCCCGTAGTCCGAGTTGACCCTTTTTGACCCCCGTAGTGTGAACTGACCTCGCCTCACGAGGCTCTTCCTCTGCCCGCCCTCCTGCCCCCCTTTCCTATTCGGGCCGCACCTACACAGTCGCTCCCGGGCCTGGCTCTGGGCGCTGAAGCGGACCCAGGCGTCCATGACAGCGGCGGCACCCGTTCTGCAGCTCCGCTCCCGCCCCACTTCCCGCCCCACTTCCCGCCCCACTTCCCGCCCCTAGTCACGCCTCCCGGACGACCCAACGGTGCCGCGCGAGGAACAAACATCATCAGAAAATAAAGCGAGTGGAGCCCGCCCCTGAAACGGAATTTCAGAACGAGAAGCACCTGTCTCTGGGCATACGTCTGTATGGTTTGTGTGTTTGGCGGGGGGGATTGGGGGAGGTGGAGGGGTGTGTGTGTGTGCGCGTGGTCTCCGTCGTCTCATTCTCTTATCTGAAGATCTCGATTTCCCGAGCAAGCTTCCAGAGGCACAGTCTTCTTTAAATATTCTGGACCAAGGGTGAGGTTTGCAGGAGTCGAGGCGGAGCGAGAAGGCGCCGCAGTGCTCTCCCCAGGACCACTAGGATGGGGTTACCCCTGACCGAGGGGTGCTCACAGGGGAACACTCGCAACACACACACACACACACACACTCCCTCTCACGCTCCTATCTAATTCAGAGCTCCAGGGTCCTAAAGGAGTCTTTGGAAGTAGAAGCCGGCACCAGATTCCTAGTCCCTGCAAGCCCCTGACAGTTGGACAGGTGACCTCCAGATTACAGACAGAGTCTCCAGAGGTAGAGGCTTTAGTGGACGAAATTCGCAAAATAACCATCTCAGATCCTGCGAAGGAGAGAGAAGAAACTGGACGCAGTTCACCTCTTCAGACCCACACTTCATCGCCCCACCCCTTTTCTTTCCAGGTCACCATGTCTGCAGGCAACGTTACCCCTTGGGGGTCATCAGCGGCGGGGGAGGAGGTCTGGGTAGCATCAGGAGTAGAGGTGGAGGGCGCAGAGCTGCCCACCTTCTCAGTTGCCACCAAGGTGCGAGTGGGAGTGACTGTCGTGCTGTTTGTTTCTTCGGCTGGAGGGAACCTGGCCGTGCTGTGGTCAGTGACACGACCGCAACCCAACCAGCTCCGTCCCTCTCCGGTACGACGACTGTTTGCCCATTTAGACGTTGCCGACTTACTGGTCACTTTTGTGGTTATGCCCCTAGATGCGACCTGGAATATCACTGTTCAATGGCTGGCCAGGGACATTGCATGTCGGACACTCATGTTCCTGAAACTAATGCCCATGTATCCCGCAGCTTTCCTGCCTGTGGGTCACTGGGCTCGACCGCCAGGCAGCTGTACTCCACCTGTTTGGACCGCACTCAGCTGGAAGGAAACTTCTTGGGGTAGCCTGGGGACTCAGCTTCCTGCTTGCCTTGCCCCAGGTGAGTGACTTGGGACTCAGGGCTAGACTGAACAAGAATTTGAGTACACATGAGCCTTCGGATTCAAGGGGTGTGCTTGGCCATGGTCAACATTAATCCTCAGGGTGGGGTGGGAGCCTCTGCTCTTTTCAAGTTAAGATCATTGCATGTTAATTTGTATTTCTATTGAGTCTTTTTTACTACACTTGTCTTCCATCTCTTTGCATCATACTAGTCCCACCTCCTTCAGATTATTGCAGGAAAGCTTCAGAGCATGGAGTTTCCTCCATGGGAAGATATTAAGAAGACAGTGACAAGAAAACGAAAAAAAAAAAAAAAAGTGAAATCTGGGACTTTGGGTAAAACTTTGTGATACCTTCACTCATCAATTAAAAAAAAAAATGCAGTTCCCCCAGGTGCATTAAATGCTCTATCAAGGATAGAGCAACAAAGTCCTGCCTTCAAGAAATTTATAGATGAGTGCAGAGTCAAATAAGTAGGCAATTACAATATAATGTCAAGTGTTATGCTAAAGCTAAGCATAACAGCTAAGGAACAATGAGGGGTGTCTGACCCACTTTTGGTCATTCAGGGAAAGCTTCCTGACTTCCCAGAGATATCAAAATTTCATTCTTGAAAGACAGGTGTTAAAACAAAGCAGGAGGAATGCTGGAGAAGGTGGAGGGTAGAAAATCTCAAAAGTAATCACAGTTAAAGTTGAGGGCTAGAAAATGGCAAGTAATGAGCCTGGAGGGGAAGGAAGAACCAATTTCACAAATATTAAGCTTGTACTTTATCCTAAGGGCAGTGGGGAAACACTAAAGTAAAAAAGGTAGAGAGTGACATAACCAAATTTCTATTTTTTACTCTAGCTTTATTGTGTCAAAACTGAAACAAAAGGGTGCATCTGAACTTGAGTACCAATTAATCAAATCTCAGTAGTGAAAACAAACTATAAATCTAGAAAAAAAAAAAAGCTAAATATGGAGCAATTCCTTCAAAACAAAAACAAAACCACTAACACCATCTGAGAGAAGGGAGTAAAGCAGCATCTCTGAGCCTAGGGTTGGGATTATGTCAGGGAGAGAGGTAAAATTTCAGTCTCAGGAAAATGCATTGTAGTCACATTTAAGATTGGATTCCTAAATCCTCAAATATTAGAAATGTAACTACCAAAAGTTAGTCTGACTGCAGTTCTAAGACAGACAAAACATACTGCTTCCAACAGTATGTTGTAAACAAGACCCCTTTTGCCTGTTGCCTCAGTGCAAAGAAATTAATTGAGTTTATATGAAATGAATTTTAGAAGTGGACTGGGAACTAGAATTAGGACTGTTTTTGTTGTTTGTATTAATTTGCTCTGTTTTTTTCTGAGTCTAGGCTCTACCATTAACTAGCTGGATGACTGGCTGAAACACTTGAAATGCATAGACCACAAGATTATGAAATAGATGAATTTCATCCTTCCTTGTAGCCTAACAATCCAACAATGCAATTTCTATTTGCTTCAATAGCAAACTGATGGTAACATGATTCAGGTGCAAAAGATGTTATTTTGGGTTCCAAATTATCAACCTCTTGTATAAATTCTGCAATGCCCATATGTTGCATTTAAAATATGTAAAAAAAAAATTGTTAGCATGGTCAAGGGAATATTGGTGTAGTTAGAAATTATTTTCGTAGACTCATTTCCAGGTATCAGAAGTAAAGGTTTCTATAGTAGGTGGTAAAATATAAAATGCATATAAAATAGTCAGAGGCTGGACTAAAATATAAGTCCCCGAGCCTTGCCTATTTTTAAAGCTTCTCACAAGTCAGATGTTTCTAGGCATAGTGCCAAGCCATGCACAAACATCACCCTCACCGCAGTGCTCCCCCTGCCCCCCCACCCCCACCACCAAAAGGAAAAAAAAAAAAAAAAAACCCAGCCAGGAATATATGGACTCAAGATAGGGTTAAAGGAAAGACCACTCCCCGACTAGAATAGCCTGGTCATAACGCCAAGCAGTTCATAAAATCATATGTCTGTGACTAATACTATTCACTTTTCCTAAAAGTCCCTCATGCCAGCTGAAATTCCTTTCTGAAAGGCCTCATATCTAAGAATTTGATACCTACTAAGCCTGCCTTTTATCAAACTGACTCAATCTACCTTACCTGAACCAAGGTACAAACCCTGAAGCTCTCAATTGAAAAATGCTCTTTACTGGTTCAAACCAAAAACCAGTTTACCAAACAAAGGAGGGGCAGCCAACAGCATTTGGAAAATGTTAAATTTTATTAATGTTATTTCACCATTATAGTTATTGTACATAGGACTATTACTAAAGTCACTTTAGAGAGTGACTGCAAAACAGCCTGCAACTCTAGCACCTCCCATTTTATAAAAGATTTCTTTTTTCCACAGAATTAATCAGACACATCAAGAAAATTATTTCAGCTAAAAAAGGTGAGGGGGAAAAAATGTTGGTGAGGTGGTAGAGATATCCTCTTGTAAAATGGTAGACAGTACTCAAAAGACAGGATTCTTTAAGTTCTGGATTTAATAAGCATAGCCTAAGAGGAAAATAGGGATTTTCAAGATACATTTCTGACCTTTTAAATATGGCACCACGGATGTACCATTACTCAGCACTGCAGGGAATTAAGAATGGATTGAGATTATGCACTGTTTTAGCTCCCAAATTTCCTAACAATCACACACACAAAAAAGAATGAATTAATCGGGAGGAGACAGTGTTGAATTGGTAGGTAGCTTGGCAGGGGAGAAGGGAGACCAGTTCTAATAGTCCTTGACTCCAATCTAGCTGTTCCTGTTCCATACCGTCCGACGCGCTGGTCCAGTTCCCTTCACTCAGTGTCACCAAAGGCAGCTTCAAGGCTCAATGGCAAGAGATCATCTATAACTTCTTCACCTTATGCTGCCTGCCTCTTTCTGCTGCCACTGACTGCAATGACCATCTGCTATAGCTGAATTATCTGCAGTGTGTCCACTCCTCAGACAAGGAAGGGGAACCAAGGTGAGACTCCAACCCCAGGCCCTAACCCATACCCTAAAACTATTGTCTAGCCTCATTAACATGATAGCTATCTATCAAACCAAGGGGCTTGCCCAGTGGCTCAGTGGTAAGTAATCTGCCTGCATTACAGGACATTCGAGTTCAATCCCTGGGTTGGGAAGATCCCCTGGAGAAGGAAATGGCAGCCCATTTCAGTATCCTTGACCGGGAAATCCCATGGACAGAGAAGCCTGGTGGGTTATAGCCTGTGGGGTCACAAAAGAATCGGATACAACTTAGCAACTAACAACAAACTGTACCTCTAGCAGCTAATGCCACACTAATTTCATTGAATGCATTCAATTCTAACCAGCCACTAGCCATCATTCTCTAAAGTTGACCTAACTAAGCAAGAATTAAGGAGAAGGGTGATCAGTATTCTCCTTTGCTCTTGGACACCAACAAGACTTCAAACAGACTTTGTAGCTTCATGTACCACAGCACCTCAATTGAAACCTTTTTTCCAGCACATCTGTCATAATCCCTAATGGGAAGGGAGCATATAGTCCCAGATTGGGAAGGGGAGGAGGGCTTGCAGCAGTCTCTTATAGAAGGAAGAGCTCTATCTCACAATTTTTGCCTATCAATTTAGAAGCTGAGTGGTTCTGAATTTGAGTCTATTTTCTAAATTCTCAGCCCCTGCAGGTGAATTTGCCCTCCGCCGCTCCTCAGACAGTCGCTCCCGTGCTCGTCATTGGGCCCTACGACTGGCCCTACTTGTCCTGCTGACCTTCATCTTCTGCTGGCCACCTTATTACCTTCTGGGTCTTTGGTACTGGTTCTCTCCCACCATGCTAACTGAAGTGCCTCCTAGCCTCAGCCACATCCTTTTCCTCTTTGGCCTTCTCAATGCTCCTCTGGATCCTTTCCTCTATGGGGCCTTCACCTTTAGCTGCCGAAGAGGGCATCAAGAACATAGTATAAACTCCTCCAGGGAAGGAGGTTCTGGAAGAGTGCCCTAACAGGAGATTCAAGCTCTTAGACAGATGGAAGTACAAACAAATTTGGCAGTAAGAAAGGCAGGAGAGAAAAAAAAAGACATTTCTATGATACCGTTTGCTCAGGACAGCCTATATAGGAACAGAAGGATTATTCCTTACTGCCATGAGAACATCTTACTTCTACCCCTGCTCTCTTAGTATTGCTTTCAAAGAAAAAGAAATACTGAGCAGTGTCTCTGCTTGACCCTAGCTGACACTGGAGACTGTATCTAATGTAGAAACTCACACAGATTCAGTCCCTGGGAGAAATATCTCACAGTGACCCATACTGCCTCACTGTAAATAGTACTCCAGAACTTACAATATTAGAAAAGGAAAGGAAAGGAATTTTAGAAAACAAAAATTGGACATTTATTCATAATTCAAAAGAAACACTAAACAGGGTAAGAGATTAAATATAAACACAGTGAGTTCCACCCAAGCCCTGTTTCTCAAAGGTTTCACCATCTGCATGGGCAGATGGAATCTCTGCAGAGAACACCTGAACAACAGAGGGCGGATCAGCGACGTCTCCGATCTGGACTCCTGCTGCGTCTTCGGCCACCTCTAGAAAGGAAACAGGGCAGAGTCCATGAGAGGAACATGATACTAAGTCCTTATTCTGTTTTGCTCATATTCCTTCCACTAAGATAATGTTTTGCCCTCTGCACTTTACCTCCTCTTGCCCTTGGGTGGACCCCGAACAAAACACCAGTCCACACTGATTGGCTGTCCCATCAAATCCTGGCCATTGAGTCCCTCCATAGCAGCTTGGGCCTCCTTGTATGTTTCATACTCAACTAGAGTATACCCCTGGAACAAGAAAAAGACAGATTATCAAAACTCCATCAAGCTTTTTTCTACTCAACTAGAAAAATCTATCAACCTTAAACAACAAATGCACGTCACATCCCTATTATATATACAACCTGTCTGTCTGTTTCTGCCTCTTTGCTGTGTCTAACAATCAATTCCCAATCTCATTTTATTTCAACTCTTGGCCAACCACAGCCAACGTGGAAGAACCACCAATGCTGTTTAAGGGTTATGGATGAAGAGAAGCAATGGAGTATGGCTCAGGATACCTTTAGATATCCTGTACGTCTGTCCAGATTGAGGTGGATATTTTTTATTTCTCCATACTCTGCAAATTTATCATGGATGTCTTCTTCCGTGGCTTCCTCATGGACTCCAGTGACAAAGAGAATCCAACCTTCAACAGCTGTAGGGAGGAAAGTTGTTTAAGCACAAGAAACACTTAAGCAAGATCACAGAAGTAGAGTGTGTGCAGGCTCCACAGAGATCGGTTAAGCGACCTCTGACTCCATTCCTACTGGATTTTATTTCATTGGTCCCTAATTCTCTACAGACAGATCCTACGGGTTCCATTTACTTACAGCGTTGTGGTCCGGGTTCATCGCCGTCCTGCTCCACGCTGTCATAATCCTCACGCATCCGTGCTCGAGACCCCTCTTCTATTAGAAACACACAGCAGATCACCGGAAATCCCCCTTCACCCACTGTTCACCGTAGGTCTGAATGGGGATTCCAAAACTCGTAGCTCTCTCCATTCTACCCCATTCCACCCACAAACACTCACCGGAGCCAAAGCCACGGCCCTTCCGTTTCTTCGCTTTTTCTTTCAGTTTGTGGATGCTCTCTGGAGCCCCAGAAGAGAAGGAATAAGTGAGAAAGGTAACAGTTGTTTACAACAATATTCTCTCTGCAAGACATTTGAAAGCAAACCCCACCACCTCCAGGCTGTCCCTTCCCGGCCCGCCCCTCTTCCTCCCAAAGGGGGCGGAGTCTCCAACCAACAGAACCCGGTTCCCCGGCTCGCATCCTCCCCACTGGGGAGAAAGATTGTATTTTCCTAAAACGTCCATCTCTCGCACCTTCCCCGCTTCCCGCAGCCGCCTCCACTGTCCTCACCGTCCCCATCCTCATCCATAGCGAAATCCTCGCCCCCGGCCTCATGAAGATCAAGTACGTCCGCCATCTTGCCTTCGCTCCAACTCTCGCCCGTGCCGCTCAGGCACTTGGCTCCTCGGGAAACTGTCGCGGAGGGAAAAGGTCATCAATCAAGTTGACCAATTAAAAACTAACCCTAGGTCCCGCCCTCGGCGCGGTAAAAATACGCAATGGAGGCGGGCCTAGTTTGGGAAGATACCGGAAGTGTTTCTGTAGCCATCTTGAGCGGGTCGAGAGCTGAGCGCGGCAGCCGTGTGCGGCGAGGTAGGGAGTGGGCGGGCCTAGTGAGTTCCTCTTAACCAGAGCTTCAGACAAGACTGAGCGCCTAACGCTAAGTAACTTAACCAGAGCAGCCAACGAAAAGTAACTACTGACTGAAAAGTGAAAGTGTCACCCGCTAAGTCGGGTCAGTTCTTTGCGATCCCTTGGGCTGTAGCCCGCCAGGCTCCTCTGTCCATGGAACTCTCCAGGCAAGAATACTGGACGGGGTTGCCATTTCCTTGTGAAGCCCAGCCCAATTTTTATTAGCGGATTGCTTTTCGTCTCTTGTCATTCCATACCAGGAAATGGAAGCCGAAGAGTTTTTTCTCTAAAAACTTGCAGGCCTATACTGTTCCGAGGAGCAGCCGGATCTGTGATGGAAGCATTAAAAAAAAAGTTCAGTCAGCAATGCTACTTCAAAAAACTGCTTCTGGAACGTACTGTAGCAGCGGCTTTCTCTCAAGAAAATCAGCCGACCTGGTTTCCCGTGAAATACTATTGATGAGACAGATATCAACTTTTCTTTTTTTATTTAATAATGTCTTAGGAAATTCCGTGGCGGCTCCACACTTTTACTTCGGGGACCCCGTTCAGTTCCTGGTGGGGGAACTAAAATCCGCAAACCCAGGGTCACGCACCCCCCCCCCCCAAATTAAAAATAGTCTCTTAAATTCTACCCACCGCTTCTGGGAAGTAAAAAGAAAAAGTCGTGATTTAAAATAAAACAGAGGCTTTAGCTTCTTTGAGGAGTTGAGGCGAAAAAGAACTTTGCTCCCACATCCGACGTAAGCCTTAAACAAACAGTAGTGGATAAGTAGTCACTTATTTATTAATTTTTAAATCAGTTGTGAATGCCTATATGTGTGTCTAATATTAGAAGAGGTGCTAGCAATACAAGGGGAAATACAGTATCAACAATCACTTTATAATAACATTATGAAAGTGATCATTGCTATTACAAGGTACTACAGCAATACAAGTTTCTAATAAGACTGGAAATAAGGAGAGTGCATTTAAGGGAGTGCTTCCATTTAAACTGTTGTAAGGCTGTTTTGCTTTCCAGGCAAAACAGTTGTATTGAGACTAAGACATATTAATCCATTCTCTACAGTACATAGTATGATCTTTAAAAAAAAAAAAAAGAAGTCACATCTCTACTGAAATCCCCTTTACTTATTATTTGCACTTAGAATAAAATTCAGACTCACAGCCTGCTCTGCCTATGTCTCCAGACTGTTTCACCACCATTCTTCCCTCTCATCTATTGCTTTACTATACTTTCCTCAATTATGTTTACTCAACTCCCTATACTCAACTATGTTGTACACTTTCTTATCTCTGGACATTTTGTAACTTTCTGTCCCTGATGAGCTTCCTCCAGCTTTTCACATGGCTGGTTCAACCCCATCCTGTAGGTCTCCCTGAAATACTGCAGTCACCCAAAGGAGTCTTCTCTATTTTATCCTTCACTCTTACTTCCTTCACAGAACTTAAAATCAAATCTTGAATTACTTTGTTTACTTTCTAGTTTGTTTATTGTCTGTCTTTCTCATTGGCAGAGACTGTTATTTACAACTATATCCTCAAGGTTCAGACCAGTGCCTGATTCATAGTAGACAATTGCTAAATACATATCCAATGAATATCAGGAGGGCAAGAAAATTTTTATGCTTGATGCTGTCTAATTAGGAAACAAAGTTGGAAATACAGTTTAGGGTCAAACTGTATGTCATGCTAAAAATTTTTAACGTACCCTATAGGCAAGAAATTTTTCTAATTCAATATTTTAGTATTCATAATTTTTAACATTTGCAAGTAGCCACCATACTATTTTTGATTTGTCTTTTTCCTTAAATAGACTGGCATTTTAAATTTACCTGCTGTGCTGTGCTTAGTTGCTTAGTCGTGTCCACCTCTTTGCAACCCCAGGCTCCTCTGTCCATGGAATTCTCCAGGCAAGAGTACTGGAGTGGGTTGCCATGCCCTCCTCCAGGGGATCTTCCCAACCCAGGAACTGAACCTGGGTCTTCCACATTGCAGGTAGGATTCTTTACCATTGAGCTATCAGGGAAGCCCCAAACAAATTTATACTATTTAAATATCACTGCCATCAGTGGAGACCATATTTTTCTATTACAAATTCAGATAAAAGCATAACTAGTAAAAATGAAAAATATTTGGCCATCTACCACCTAAAATCTTGTCAGATAATGCCAAGGGTTCACATATAAAACTTTAGGAAGTGCTGCTAAAGGTAAACATAGCTAGATGATAGTTTAAGTAGGGGAGTAGTACAGTGATAAGTATTTTAGAAATAAATCTGATAGTAATGTAGAGGATGTGAAGAATGAAAGTAGAGATAATTAGGAAGCTGTTGCAGTGGTCCCGTCCTGAGATGCTAAAGGAATGAACGAAGACAGTAGATATGGACAAAATAGGAAGTTTATATATGGGTAGACTCAACAGTAAGTGATTGATTAGATGATGGCAAAGAGGAATTGAAGGATCTCTTTTTTTTTTTTTGAAGGATCTCAAGGAGAATTGAGGTTCTAGCTTAGATTGCTGGGCAGTAATTTCAGTAACGGGAGTCAAAGAGGAGCATGTATGGAGAAATGGATTTTATTTTAGATAAGAGCAAAGAGCGTGTGTCATTCAGGTGGTAATGTGCAACATGTGGAAATACAGATGTAAAAACTCAAAAGAGGTTGAGGTGGAAGGAACAGGTTTTAGAATTATATGTTTGATAGAGTTTAAGCCACCACAGTGGGTGTGACTGCTAGGGGAAAAGGGCAGAACTTGAGGAGAAAGGGTTAAGAACCAAATTCAGGCTCCTCAAATATCTGGAGATGGGGAAGCAGATGCCATCTCCCAGCAGTATAATCTTATTTCTTCCACCCTAAAAATATTAAGAAAAGTTCTTTTTTGAACTTTTTAAGAGAAAGGGTCATTTTAGAACTTCTCTGATACATGGGTCTCAAGAAAGAGTCAATATGGCTCACTAGACAAAAATCTATTTTTAATTGTATAAAATTATACATATAAAATACATAGAGAGTACTAAAAAGATAAGTAAAAATTTAACACCAAAAGTGGACATATCAGGGAACAATTTTTCTCAAGTTCTTTGGGATCTTACTGATTGGTATTTGAGAAAAATAATCAAGGAGATGCAAAGACAAGTTCTTTCCATAACTCACACCGCTTCCCGGAGAAAACAGCAAAGGAGAAATGAGGGTTTGTGATTTCTGGATTATAAACATAAATAAAAACTGAATAGACACACTTATTATTTAAAAGTAGGGAGCCTCTGCTCCAGCCTTACATGTGTTTCATGGAAGAGAATACAGAGATGGGGCTTGGAGAATTCAAGGAAATCCCTTTCAAGTACTAATACAACTGTTGTTAGATTCCTTACCCTCTGATCCCATATATACTGGTCACTAAGATGATTTCAAAACCAAGAAAGCTGACTTTCATCTTTTCCCTATCTGATCCAAATGTGCAAAGTGTAGCCTGTTTCCTAACCTATTTCTAAAAGCAAAGTGTATAATTGTTAAACGGAAAGTGTATTTGCAGGAATATTAAATTTCCCAAACTCAGTTTAGGAAGTGCACTGAGCTATAATATAGTATAAGGTGATTACAGAAACAAGAAGAAAATATATCTTAGAGAAATGTACAAAAAATTCTCCCAAAGGGGAATGCTTTAGCTATACTCCAGATCATCTTTCTCCTGTTTTACCCAGGAAAGAGGTAGGGGAAGAGAATAGTATTCATATTAAAAACATAAGTAGCTGATCATTGATTCTCTTTCCCCTCCTGGAGTTTCTCATGGTTCCTATTAGGAAGTGCCATAATGCCAAAGTATCTTCTAATTTTCCTGACTGGCTCATGCTCTAATAATTATTTTGGAGGAAGAGGAAAGGAAAGAGGAATACCAATGTGAATCTAGTTATATACATCTAAGGTCATAAACAGTCGCCACTTCATGGGAGTAGGAGGAACATAGCCCTCACCAAATTGGACAGATGTTTCCAAAAACCAAAGTGATGGGAGGACGTTTTTAAGAAAGGGAAATATGTTTTACCTTCTACCAATCTTTGTAGCAGGAAGATCTATAGACAGGGAGGGCTTAACTGAGCTTGGTGAGCAGGGAGGAGGAGTGAAAAGAGAATATTGAAAGATAAGTAACTTCAACCCTTACCCCTTCAGTAGATTCTGGTATGGTATGGTATCTATGCCCCAGAAGCAACACAGGTGATAAACCCCTGCAGACTGTGTTTATAATTCCTCTCTTGTTCCTGGGAAGCTTCTCAGCAATGATTTTAAAATTAAGAAACCACCAGCTCTCCACTTCCTTTCAAATAATAAAGTGAGGAAGCCCTAAAATGAAGTACCGTTTGTAGGCAGAAGAGGAGTAAGGTGGTAGTGTGGTGTGGTGTAGGTTATGAAGTAACCTAGTTACTGAGGGAACAACTTGGTACCAACTAGGCCCAGCTCAAGATAAAACCAAAGCCAAAGTTTTCATTTTCATGCTCTGTTTGGTCCAAGAGAAAGCAGCAATGAGGATAAGGGTGGGGCTCACAGTCCTTATTCAAGCTCCTTGTTATTTTAAAAGGAGACAGGAACACCTAGTAAGTCATTTTGTGCTATTGAAATGACTACACAGAGTTACTGGCAGTGTAAGAGCCCACAAAGCTCTGAAGACAGCCTGCTTTTCTTGTAAAGCAGTGTGGATATGTTTCAAAAGCAACTACATCCAAAAACTAGAAGTAAGAAAAGGGATATCTCAACAAATAGGAATCTAGGTGTAGAATTTATACATACACATATATATATATCTATATTTTAAAGTATAAAATTGAGAAAGTATGTACAGAAATCACACTAAGTCTTAGAAAGGACATACAAAAAAACGGGCCTGGAGATGATGTGAGTATGTGGGTAGACGCCTAGCAGTTGGAGGAATGCATATTGCCCAACTGCCCAGCAGCCAGCATGAGAATATCTTTCTTCTCCTTGTGGAAGCGCAGCTCCTTGCCTGCCAGCCGGGCTTCATCCAGCTCCCGCTCAGTAGAGGCCAGCTCTCTAGACAGTGCCCCTGGCACACTCTGCTCCCGGCTCACCCAGTCCAATGCCATTTGGTGGCGAATATCATCGTCTAGGGCTCGGTGTGAATAATGAGCCAACACTTCCTGGAGGGGGAGAGGAATGTGAAAGTCACGGACAAAGTAAACGTTCATTCCTCATTAACCCAACTGGGACTAGGAACTCTCAGCCTTTGAGTCCTAACCAAAGTCAGCACTGGAGTCCTCTGAGGAGAGTCTTATGGGAAAACCTCCCGGTGGGAGAAGCAAGGCAGGTAAAAGAATCACAGTTAAGATTATAGGAATGAAGTGGGCACTTTACATAACACTTTCAAGACTCACAACCTGGTTCAGTTCAGTCGCTCGTCGTGTCCGACTCTTTGCGACCCCATGAATCACAGCTCGCCAGGCCTCCCTGTCCATCACAAACTCCCGGAGTTTACTCAAGCTCATGTCCATCGAGTCGGTGATGCCATCCAGCCATCTCATCCTCTATCCCCTTCTCCTCCTGCCCCCAATCCCTCCCACCATCAGGGTCTTTTCCAATAAGTCAACTCTTCACATCAGGTGGCCAAAGTATTGGAGTTTCATCTTCAGCATCAGTCCTTCCAATGAACACCCAGGACTTAACTCCTTCAGGATGAACTGGTTGGATCTCCTTGCAGTCCAAGGGACTCTCAAGAGTCTTCTCCAACACCACAGTTCAAAAGCATCAATTTTTCGGCACTCAGCTTTCTTCACAGTCCAACTCTCACATCCATACATGACCACTGGAAAAACCACAGCCTTGACCAGACGGACCTTTGTTGGCAAAGTAATGTCTCTGCTTTTTAATACGCTATCTAGGTTGGTCATAACTTTCCTTCCAAGGAGTAAGCGTCTTTTAATTTCATGGCTGCAGTCACCATCTGCAGTGATTTTGGAGCCCCCAAAAATAAAGTCTGATACTGTTTCCACTGTCTCCCCATCTATTTCCCATGAGGTGATGGGACCAGATGCCATGACCTTAGTTTTCTGAATGTTGAGCTTTAAGCCAACTTTTTCACTCTTCTCTTTCACTTTCATCAAGAGGCTTTTTACCACAACCTAGTAGACCTGCTTCTTTATAACACAACAGCCACCTCAAAACAGCCCTTCTGCCAGACTCCCCTCATCCACAGGAACTCTTACCTGCCGAGAGCACTGTCTTTCCCTCATGGCCTTAAGGCTGCCATTCCAGTGCAGCAGTTGAAAAACTGTCATTAACTCCTGAAGGAAGAAAATATGAAGTGCCAGGACAGTGGTATATGGAGGTTGCATAAGAATTAAATATGGGGGGGAGTACTTCCCTGGTGGTCCAGTGATTAAGAATCTGTCTTGCAATGCAAGGGGATGCAGGTTCGATCCCTGGTCAGGGAACTAAGATCCCACATGCCACAGAGCAACTAAGCCTGCTTGCCACAACTAGAGAGTCCATGCACCCCAACAAGAGATCCCACATGCCACAGTGAAAATCCTGCATGGTGCAACTAAGACCTGAGGCACCCAAATACACAATTAAATGTTGTTTCTTTAAAAATAATTAAATGGGGAAAGTTTCACAAAATTTATTTGTGGGAGCATGCCTTATACCAACTCTGATATGTCCTTGAGGCCTTGGGGGAAGGAAGGTATTTATATTTTGATAAATATTCTATAACCTTTTCTCCCTTCCTTTCCATCTGAGTCTTAGTATGAGGCATGTGTGTGTGCATGTGTGTGTCTGTGTGTGTGTATACAGTCTGATCCATGTTATCAGAGCCAGGGAAGTAGGTGGAATAGTATAGTACCTGAAACTCCAACATTGACTTGCCCTTGTTGGATTCCAACATGAATCGAAAAGCACCAATCCCTGTATTTGGGTTGTCAGCTTCCTCCCTGTTGCCCTGGTAACAGAGTAAAAGAAAAGACAATAGATTTTCAGTCAGGATTATCACCTTGAGCAGCACTGTCTAGGAGAAATATAATGCAAGTCACATGTTTAGTTGCCATATTACAGTAAAAACAAACATTATTAATTTTAATAGCATATTTTATTTAACCTAATATACTTAAAATATTATTTCAACTATAATTAGTGTAAAACTTATTAATGAAGCATTATTTTTCTTATACTAAATTTTCAAAATCTGGTGTCTGTTTCATCTTACAGCATATCTCGATTCAAGTGCTCAATAGCTACATGTGGTTAGTGGCTATTCTGCTGCTCAGCACAATCCAGAGACCTCTGGAGCCATCACACATTTTAACTTAGGTGACAGAGATAAGTCAATCTGATTTTTCCTATTTTACAAAAGGGAGAGCACTGAAACATAGAGGAGAGTCTTGATTTAGCTAAAATAACAGTGAGTTCAGCATAGACTAACCTAGAGGACAATTAGCAAATGCATTTTAAAGAGTGACTATAAAAGTCATAAGCATGGCAAATTCTGGGTAGCAGTTTGGCATCCTGGACATTTGCCTCATGTGTCTTCTACTGGCGACATGACCCTGCCAGGGTCGAGTTAAGATACACTGTCCTACCTGTAAGCCTAGAGTGTATGAAAAACAATACAGTATAGAAGTTAAGAGCATGGACTGGACTTCTCTTATGGTCTTGGTGAAGTCATTTAAGCTCTCTGTTCCCCAGCTACCTTATTTGTAAAATGAGAATAATCGTAGATCTATCTTATAGTATTATTTTAAGGATTAAAGATATTCTTTTAAAAATTTAAATTTAAAAAAGATAAATTTAGTCTAACAATTCCAAGCATATAATGTAAGTGCATTATCATATTGGACCTGGTATCCAGTTACACAATCCAAATCTATTCTGGTACTGGCTCTGGTTTGTGCCATTTGGTGGTGGTTTCATATTATTGAAGATAATTCTAGGTCCAGAGTCTTGCAGGGACTTCCAAAATGAGGACATCTCCTGGTTTACTAGTGACCCTTTTTGTCAACCTGATCTAGAAACATTAGGCCAGGAGACTACTGGGAACACAGGGATCCAACTTTCTCCTCTTGCTTTCTAAGAGGTTTCCTGCTCTTTCTAGCCAGTTCCACACACACCCCCCCAAACTCCCAAGATATGAAATTTATACTGCTCTTTTTGAGCAAAGGAATCAGGTAGAGGTCAGGAGCCAATCAAGTTATATTCAAATTCAGTTTATTGTGGGATACTTTATCATGGGGTTTTACTGTATATGTATCACACCTTAAATACTGTCAGGCACTCAGTAAGCATACCATGCTAGTTTATTATCATTCTTTGCCTTCACTGTGCTAGAATCAACAGGAAGTCAGAACTACTCAAAATCAACCCAGTTTGTTTTGTGGCTCGTGAGAAATAATCATGCCATGCGTGGTTAAATCTTTGTGGAGAAACAAAGATCATAAAATTTGGATCTAGAAGTGAAAATCTAGAGGATGGGAGGGAAAAGGTGGTGATTTTCATTATTAGGATTTAGGGCTCTGAAGCAAGGAAGAGTCTTCATTCTTATCTAGAATTGTTCACTGCGACACCTCCATGATACAGCACAGAACAGCTGCCAGCAGAGGCTGCAGGGCAGAGTCCCTCTGCCCCACGCCTTTCTCAGTTCCCCTGAGAGTTGAGGGGATCAGTATCACGGCACATCTGTAAACTATCTGGAGTATACCAAATGGCACAACCCAACATTGGCAAGTTCCATCTCATAGGATACTTCTACACCTAGCAAGGTTATAAATGAACTCCATTTATTCAATAGACATTTAATCACAGAATACTTGATTAGTGATAGGAACATTAGAATATAATTGGAAAGGAATTAGAATTAATTTAATTTAACCTACTTATTTTACAAATGAGGAAATTCAGAACCACAGAGGCTAGGTGATTTGTCAGAAGACAGAATACAGTGTCAGATTCAGGACTTTTAAAGGACAAAAGTTAAAAGCAAAAAATGTGGACATCACTCTTTACCCATGGCTAAGGCTAAATGAAAATCATTTTTTTTGGAGAAGGAATTCCACTGGGGTACTAATGAAAAATCCACTAAGTTCTCAATTTGAGAGGTTAATCAAAAAAGAATAGTGGCATGAGAATAATAATAGTTTACATTTCTTAAACACTTTCTAACAGACACTGCAGGTGACCTACCCAATGTCTATTTACTTCTTCCATACTACAGGACCTACTCATCTCCCAATTACCTCAGGGAAGAATGATTTTATCCTAACTCCAAGTGGGTAAATCCTAATCTCTTTTGCCTGTAATTGATTTTAAGGTGAGAATTCTGGGCATGGGTGGTAGAGGAAAGGTCTGCTGGAGAGCTTTTGGGAAAAGAGTCCTTACTACTAAGGAGATACTAGAAAAGATGGTCTCTTTTTCTCTCTGAATGTCATTTTCTCTGTATTTAACAAATGGAACTCTGTCTCTATCTTGTATCCTGAGGGGAGTCAGCCCAAGGGCAAAGCCAATATCTAGAGGATGGGTGAGTGGAGAGATGGAAAGAGTTTTGGCCAGTAGATGACGATACTCTTTTTTTTTCTCCAGGTTAAAAGTGTGCTTTAATGCTTCCCGTGGCTCAGTGCTAAAGAATCTGCCTACCAATAGAGGAGACACAGGTTTGATCCCTGATTCGGGACGATCCCACATGCCACAGAGCAATTAAGCACCACAACTGTTGAGACTGTGCTCTAGAGCCTGGGAGCCGCAACTACTGAAGCCCAGCGCTCCCTAGAGACTGTACTCTGCCACAAGAGAAACCACCCCAGTGGGAAGCCCACATACCGTAATTAAAGAGTAGCCCCCACTCACCGCAACTAGAGAAAAGCCTCTGTAGCAACAAATAGCCAGCACAGCCAAAAGTAAATAAATAAATAAATAAAAATTGTTTTAAAGCCTGCTTTGGACTTCCCTGGTGGTCCAGTGGTTGAGAATCTGCTAGCCAATGCAGGGGGCTCAGTTGGATCACTGGTCCAGGAAGATCCCACATGCTAAGGAGCAACTAAGCCTGTGCTCCACAACCACTGAGGCCCATATGCTCTAGGGCTCACATACCATAACTACTGAGCTAACCCGCCAAGAGCCCACGCACCACAACTAGAGAGCAGCCCACAATCACCACAACTAGAGAAAGCCTGGGCACAACAATGAAGACCCAGTACAGACAAAAAAAAAAAACAGTCTGCTTCGTTCAGATCTGGTGACTAGACTCCCAGACAGCTGATTTTGCAGGAAATTTTGCACCTGCGTGTCTCCCCACTTCACCCTCCCAAGAGTGTGCTCCTGCAGATAGGACGACAGAACTCGTCCTTTATGTTAAAATGGGACTGGTCTTCAGGCTTGAAGTCCAGGTTGGAGCTACTGTCCTAAATGATGACATTCTTAACCCATGGAATCATCCAGTCCTGAAATCTGCCCTACTTCTAGACTTCTTATCATGTTAGGTAATACATTTCCTTCCTTTATTTATTAAGTCAATTTGAAGTGAGATTTTCTATTATTTGCATCCAAAGGCACCTAAACAGATAACATGTGCTAAATGCTGGAACATAATCTCTTTTATCCAATAATCCTATGTGATAGGCATAACTGTTATCCTATTTTACAGATTAGGAAACTGGAAAAGACTAACTTGTTCAAAGTCACATAACAAGTAGAACCAAAATTTCAAAATAAATTCAGAGCCCATGCTCATAAGCACTACTTTCTATAATCCAAACTGATGTTTCATTTTATAATATCGATACATTAGATGATTTAAGACTGAAAAATGTGCTTTTGAAATTTTAACTGATTTGATTAATATAAAATGTTTTGTTCCCTGCAGACACTGCTTGACAGGGGCAAAGACTAATAGGAGAAAAACAGATGGGTCCTAGGTAACAGAAGGATTATGAGTCAAAGTGTTCAACACTAATCTACAAAACGGATAACTGAAGCAGTTTAGTATATGTAATTACATCTTAAATGTAAAGAAAACAGAAACAGAAAATTGATCTGACTTTATCTTCCTATCAATGGTCTATTGAGAGGAAGGATGAAGGCAGTGCTAATTTTTAAGATGTACCTCTAAGCTAGAAAAGTTTGTAAGCTGACTTGGGTTCTAGTCTTGGTTCTACCATCTACAAGCTATATTACTTTAGGCAAAACTTCACTTCTATGTTTTTAATTTCCTCATCTGTAAAAGAGGGGTATCAATAGTACTTATACCTCATAGGGAGGGCTTCCCTCATAGCTCAGTTGGTAAAGAATCTGCCTGTAATGCAGGAGATCCAGGTTCATTTCCTGGGTTGGGAAGATCCCCTGGGAGAAGGAAATGGCAACCGACTCCAGTATTCTTGACTGGAGGATCCAGTGGGCAGAGGAGCCTGGCAGGCTACAGTCCACAGGGTCGCAAGAGTCGGACACGACTTAGCAACTAAACCACCACCACCACCATACCTCGTAGGGCTGTTGTGAAGATGAAATGAGATAAACTACGTATAAATCCCCTAGAATAGTCCCTGGTACGAAATAAATACATAGTTAGGATTAGCTATGGTTATCATCATTATCATTATCATCTGAAAGAAGAGATGTTCTTTTTAAAGACAGTAAATAAATTATCCTCCACATTCCTAGGAACATGAAAAGACAAGACACTTATATTGTAACATGTTCTTTATTAATAAGATGAAGTAATGGAGGCAGGAAACAAGTGACAATAGAAACAGTTGTATAAAAAGAGTGAAGGAAAAAGGGAGTAAGGTCTTAAACCAAAATTGGGAAAAGCAAAATTCTGGTTCAATTTTTATTCTATAATATCTCTAAAAGTCCATAAATCTTGAAATAAAGATTTCTAGATACCAGAGGCATAATGAAAGAGACAAAATAACAAAAACATACATAGATTTAGAGACTAAAGCATTTGGAGCATGTAATACAACGGACTGACAGAAAATAAACAGAACAGAAATGTAGACAGGAAAGAAAACCAAGAATTCATGCTCTGTTTCCCAGTAATACACAAGATTTCACAATCAGCCAATTCTCCCATCCCCCACTCTCCTCCTTTCCAACTCCAAGTAACTTACATTGAAAGATGCCAGGGCCTCAGAGACACTCTTCTCAATGAACTCATCAGTGATTCTTCGGGAAGGATGTTCATTAAACACAGAGTTCATTAGTGCAATCTTTGCAGCACTCCGCCGGGCTTCAGCTTTTGTGGGGCAAAACTAGGCAGTAAACAGAGAAAATATGTGTATATGTGTATCTGAGAGAGAGGAAGAAAGAAGTGGAAGGAAACACTTGGCATAGACAACACTTGGATACTCTGGAAAAGTCAGTTTGTTCTACATGTCCTCCAAAGTTTTTATTGTAAAATGGTCAGGGAACTTGGAAACAAGTTTGATTCCACATCCTGGAGTCATTAAGGAACTGGAGACAGCTGTAGCTCATACCAAATTGAAGGCAGGATGGAGGAGATTGCTGAAGTCAGCATATAATCACTGGATACAAAAAGTACCTCTGTTTAAACTGTCAACAGAATTAATTACTCAAAAGCCAGATTCTGGCCAGTCTGTTAGAAATCTGTATCTTGTTCTTTAATTCTGTCGACGGGCAAGTTTTTTTTTTATCCCTCTATATAACCTAAGATTAGAACAAAGCTGTATCTAGGCTACTTCTGCAGAGGAGCCCTCTAGTCTCTATCCGAAGCACCCATCTGGGATTCTTGGACTTTACCCTTAGCTATGTGCAGGCAGTTTCCCCAGTAATGCAATGAGCCAGGGAACTATCCGTGAATGGAGTAAGGATTTTATAGTCTTTCCCCCACCCCCTCCCAGCAGAGGCAAAGAGAAGAGAGGTAGCTAGGGAAAGGAAAGCTGACTTGAGGAAAACAATAAAAACTTAAAAATTAACTCATGTTTTTATATTGTATCCAACATATGTATCAAAAAGAAAGTCTGATTTTCGAAAGTCTTGAATCACTCAACTTCAGATCCCTAGCCACCTTTAAAATTCATTTTTACTGGCTGTTTCAAAGGCCTCTATGCCCTTTGACATTTACGATTAGGATAAGAGAAAAGAAAGAATGTGATGTAATTTTAAAAAGTAGACCAGATTATGTTTGCTACTTAACCATCCTTAATTTCAGTAATTCCCAATTTCCTTTAGCTGACAGGTCTCTCTGAGGCAACATGTGGAGTTTGGTACATTAATCCTACAGCTTCTTGCTTATTCAGTTTCTGTTTCCACTTCTCTCACTATTTATTAGCCTGCTGCCCATTCTACTATATGGTGCTCTTTCTGAAAAATCATCTATGAAGAAAACCACCAGGAGAAATCTCACCTGCCAAAGTGGATATAAAAGATAAGCTAAAAGAGGCCAAGAGAGATAATTCTACTCTTTCAGGAAATAACAGAAATTGAGTTACTATAATGGCCCGGTTTGGGGCATCCTGGAGAAGGGAAAGGCTATCCACTCCAGTATTCTGCCCTGGAGAATTCCATGGACTGGACTGCCCATGGGGTCTCAAAGAGTTGGACACGACTGAGCGACTTCCACTCACTTGGGGCATCACCATAAGATTATTACATCTTTATTAACGGTATGATGAGGTAGGAGAAGTAAGGAAAGATCTTATTTTCTAGAAGCAAAAGATAAACATTAGTTACCTTGGGCACATATTTATTTCTCTGAAATGGCTGGGGTTCTGAGAGAAACATTTTAGTCACCCAATTTGAAATGAAGCTCCCTTTGGACAGTTTCTATTTGAGACTGCAACTGAGCTACAATGGCACTTATTTGTGTAACAGATTTATTAAATGTCTATTCTGTGCTGGGCACTGAGTTGGACAGTAGAGATTTAAAACTGAATAAGAAAGAAGACTGACACTATCTCTGCCACTGTAGAGCATAGTCCACTAGGAGAGAGAAACACTCAATAACAATATGTTGTGGTAAGTGATTTGATACTGGAAGTTCAAGGTGCTATGGAAGCACATAGCGGAGGGTATAACTTTGTCTAAGGGTTATTCAAGTCACACAGAAAACAGAACAAAAGTGTCTAGTTCAGTTCAGTTCAGTTGCTCAGTTGTGTCCGACTTTCACGACCCCATGAACCGCAGCACGCCAGGCCTCCCTCTCCATCACCAACTCCCGGAGTCCACCCAAACCCATGTCCATCGAGTTGGTGATGCCATCCAATCATCTCATCCTCTGTTGTCCACTTCTCCTCTTGCCCTCAATCTTTCCCAGCATCAGGGTCTTTTCAAGAGTCAGTTCTTCGCATGAGGTGGCCAAAGTACTGGAGTTTCAGCTTCAACATCAGTCCTTCCAATGAACACCCAGGACTGATCTCCTTTAGTATGAACTGGTTGGATCTCCTTGCAGTGTCTAGTCTCCTCCCTAAATTCCTATTCAGGCTCTAAGTTGACATTTCAGGAAGCTACTCTCCTGTCTGCAATGTGAAAAATTCATCTTTGTTGATAATATTCACACTGGTCAAATTTCTTGTTACCCTATAATAGCATCAACTCTTTTCATCATCATATACAAGTCTTTTATATAATTGTAGAATGGCAGTACCAGAAATACTGGCTAGAAATAATCTACTCTATCTCCTTCATGTTATAAATGGAGAAACCGAGGCCCATAGAAATTACTTGACTTGCCCCGCTGGCAGTCAGGGGAATGAGAATTTGGATCTGCTAACTCTTAGATGAGCACTATTTCCACCATACATAGTCCTTCTCCTTTGATTTCTTGGAGAACTCAAACACTGCTTTCCTTGGCCATAGCCTATGAAAAAGTAGTGTGGGCGATGGATATTAACCTATGTCCTCAAAAAGAGACAGTAGGAAACTGGAAAGCCAGATCAGAACATGAGTTAGGTGCTATAGTTTGCTTTTCTTTCAGCTTTCAAAACTCAAGCCCATCTGACAGAAAACAACAAAATTCTGTAAAGCAATTATCTTTCAATTAAAAAATAAATAAATAAATAAACCCTCAAACCCACTGGAGGAGGGCATGACAACCCATTCCAGTATTCTTATCTGGAGAATCTCATGAACAGCAGAGCTTGGCAGGCTCCACTGGATCTCAAAGAGTCAGGCACGACTGAAGTGACTTAGCACACACACTAAAAAGAAAAGCATGCTACAAAGGTTGTTTTCTGGTCAAATGAGCCTCAGATGCTTATTAGAATAATTTACCCAGAACTGGTCCAAGTCTTCAAACAGGTGACCTTTGGACAGAGATTTAATGACCAAAGTGATAGAGAAAGCCACTACTAGCACCTACGCATTTATCTCTGCTGCATTTGCCTCCCGGCTCTTACCTGGAAACTCCCAAAGCAACTTCCCCCAGGCAGGGTGACATAGCAGACATAGGGAGGACTGTTGGCGGGAACCATCTCATAAACCACTAGGGCCCCATTCTTCAAGTCAGCCCCTCGTGACTGTTTCATCTGCCAGAATTCCTGAAGTGCCTCCACCACATTCACTATAAAAAGAGAAGTAGTTAAGTTCAGCAATAAGAATGCTTCCAAATGGTGCTCTGCTTCAATACACTATCTGTAACCTGTACTTACATGAAGAGACTACCCCCTCTAAGATCCCCACCTATCACCATTTAGAAGCATTTAAACCCATGTCCATTGAGTTGGTGATGCCAGCCAACCATCTCATCCTCTGTTGTCCCCTTCTCCTCCTGCCTTCAATCTTTCCCAGCATCAGGGTCTTTTCCAATGAGTTGGCTCTTCACATTAGGTGGCCAAAGTATTGGAGCTTCAGCTTCAGCATCAGTCCTTCCAATGAATATTCAGGGTCAATTTCCTTTAGGATTGACTGGTTTGGTCTCCTTGCTGTCCAGAGGACTTTCAGGAGTCTTCTCCAGCACCACAGTTCAAAGGCATCAATTCTTTGGCATTCTGCCTTCTTTACGGTCCAGCTCTCACACATAGTAATTAGTTGTAAATAGGGTAAAATCAAACTCCAGACTCGACACTGTATTCCAGGACAGTTCCCCACATCCCCTAATACCTAGATTCAATTATTCCACAAAAATTATCGAGTACCTACTGTGTGCTAGACTGTGTGCTGGTGCTAGGCTACAATCATGAGCAAAACCCTGTTCCTTTTCCCTTGCAGCTTACAGTCTAAACAGGGAGAGAGAGATTAACCAAATAATCTCAAACAAATTAAAAACTACAACTGAGATAAATGCTATAAAGGAGTGGTAAATGGTGGGAAATGTAGGAACATGTGACCTAATTAAGAAGGTCCAAGAAAGCTACCCTGACAAGGTAATATTTAAGCTCGGATATAAGTATCACTAGGTAAAAAGGTGAGAGAAAAGTGCTCTGAACAGAAGAAACAGCATGGACAACGGCTCTGCAGCAGCAGGAAGTACAATGAATAAGGGGACTAGTGTGGCCAGAAAAGAGACAGTGAGGGGTAATATAATGCAAGATGAGGTTGCAAGAAAAAAAAAAAAAAAAAAAGCCAGGGCTAGATCAGGTCAGATGTGATGGTTCATGTTAGAATACTGGCTTTATCCTGGAACAATGGGAAGCTACTGAAAGATTTTTAAATGGACGGTGGGATAAAATCAGTTTGCCTTTGGAAAGGATCTCTTTGACTCTAGGGTTCCAAAATTTCAAGTGGCTTTAACTAAAAGCCTCATAACAATAAATTATCATACACATTCACCAATATCTTCCATGACCACTCTCCACCCTTTGTTACAACAAGGACTTGTTAATTCTACTATATTATGTGAGTTAAGGTCTGACAAGGAGAAGACACCAAGATGGGTCAGAAATCCAAGAGATTTGTTGGGGAGGAAGAAGGAGAAGGGAGAGCCTTCAGACCAGGTTCAAGGTCTGACACCTGTGGAAGGAGAGAAGGAAGGCAGGAAGTGTGGATATGAGAGTCTCAGACTGCAGCACAGTTCCAAGAAAGGTTCGGCCAGGTACTCAAGCCAAAGGAATCCCACATCTCCGGATGTGCCTGAGTTAGCACCCCTGCTGCGCTCAGTCACAGACAGCAGCCTGCAGGCGGTATGGCCTCAATGCAAACATGGTGATGAGCTCAGAGGGGACAGCAGTTTAAGACTGTCAGTCAGTTATGCTCCCTGCAGCACCAGATATGAACCAGCACACTTTCATGGCTGCCACACACACACTAAGCAAAATGTTGAGCACTCAACTGGTGCACAGCTCTGTTCCAGACATTAGAGATGCCAAGACGAGTAACATAAATTTCCTGCCAGGAAGGTGTTCAAAATATAGTGGACAAGAATAACTTAGCTGCTCTGCAACTGAAGCAAGCACTCCATGTACCAACCAGGGTTTGAAAAGCAGCATAAGAAAAAAAAAAAAAAGAAAAGCAGCATAAGCTCTTAACAAATACCCTATGTTTAACTGACTTTTTAAAATGTTCATTCTCCCATTAAAAGACAGCATGAAAAGAAAACTTTCTCTTCCCCACCCTTAGTTTTAGCAGGGACTCTTCAGAGGTCATTGCTGACCAGAAAGCTTAGCCACCTTAGTTCTTTTCATTGAGATCTTTTCAGGCTCAGTTCCCTCTTTGAGGCAATCTAGCACAACGTGTTGGGTGACAAGTCCCCTGACATGCAAACAACAAGGAGAATATTGAAATAAAGAGGAAGGGGAGAAGACTGCTATAATGGGGAAGGTCCTATTAAAAAGCATATGACCATTCTATATCCAGTTAAATCCCTTTTGGCACAGACTATAGGACTTTTTAAAAAAAATTTTAGGACTTTTTTTTAATGATTACTCAAAGCCAAATGAAATGAGGAGTCTTATTTCAGAAATGTGAGTATGAAATGAGAAATTGGGCAAATGATCAGGGAAAAAGGCAATGAATTGTGATCTGCATTTGAAAATGCTCATAAGTGTTAGTTGCTCAGTCGTGTCCAGCCCTTTGCGATCCCATGTAGCCCACCAGGCTCCTCTGTCCATGAAATTCTCGAGGCAAGAATGTTGAATCCTCCCTCCCATTTCCTAGTCTAGGGCATCTTCCCTGGCTAGGGATCAAACTTGGGTCTCCCGCATTGCAGGCAGATTCTTTACATCTGAACCACCAGGGAAGCCCATGAAGCTCATTCATTTCTAGAGCTAAAAGGGACTTCAGAGATTATCTAGTCTATCTCAGGCTAAGGAAGGGTAAGTGACTTGGTTGAGGTCACATAGCTGGAGCAGAACCTGATGCCAATGTTTTTTCCAACTTGGGAATCTTAACCCAGGGTCCAAAGTCCAGTCCATGGTTGAACTTCATAGGGGTTCACAAGACCTTTAAAACTCTAAGTAAAATTAAGCATGTTTCTGTGTGTGTGTGCATATGAGTATTTGTGTGTGTGTGCATGTGCATGTGTAGGAGAATGCTCATAGCTTTTATCGGAGGATTTTCAGTGACAAACCATGGATATAATGGTTTACATAAGGATGGCTAAAGGACAGTGAGGTATAAGGGTAGCAATTACTGAGACATACACATCTGACAGCTACAATTGGTTTTTGAGGTAACTAATAGATGCTGGGCTGAAAGGGACAGGAAAGACCAAGGTAGTGAAGAACATTTAAGTGCTTGTACCATAATTTTGAACAACAACATGAAAGAGAATACTTTCAGTTTTTCCCTTAGGAGATAAAATATTAGATGAATGTCTAAGCGGTAAGAGAGACAGAGTGCACATACACCAGAGTAAAAATACTAAAACAACACATGAAACTATAATAAAAAATTTTATAAAAATAAACAATTTTATAGTGGGGCAGCATGGATAAACAGATAACGAAATTAAGTGAGTGAGAAGGTTCTCTCTGATCGTACAAGATGGTAAGAATAGTGTGGCCTGGCTTAATTCATGTTACTATGAAGATATGGAAACTGGTTAACAATATTTCACCTGACTTTTCCTAATTCAGTTTGTAGAAGGTACCCCTGAATAGCCCACAGGGCACAGTCTCCAGAAGGGAGGGATTGAAAAGTGACAGTGACTTTGGGAGAAGACTATGGTAAGTGGAATAATGTGCCTGCCAAGAGGTTCATGTCCTAATCCTTGGAACCTGTGAATGTTACCTTATGTGGCAAAGATTTTGCAGATGTGATTAAGTTAGGGATCTGAGATGGAGAAATTATCATGGATTATCTTGGTGCGTCCTAAATATAAACCCAGGGGTCCTTAGGGAAGGAGACTTGATGAAAAACAGAAGAGGAGAAAGCAGCAGGAAGATGGAGGCAGAGATTAGAATGGTGTTGTCACAAGCCAGGGAATTCTGATAGCACCAGAAGCTGGAAGAGGCAAAGAAACAGATTCTCCCCTAGAGCCTCTGCAGGGCACACAGGCCTGCTGTGACGCCTGGACTGTGACCCAGTGATACTGATTTTTAACTTCGGGGCTTTAGAACTGTGAGAGAATAAATTTCTTCTGTTTTAAGCTAAGTGTGTGATAATTTGTTAGAGCAGCCACAGGAAACGAATACAGGGTCTAATCCTACATTTCAAACATTGGAAATATCCAGACCAATCATTTTATTAATAACTACATAGTCACTTAGAACAAAGAAGCTGTCTATTATTCTGAGGAAAAGGAACAACTAAACAGAAAATACCACATAAGATTCATTTGTTCAGCCTAGTGGAGTAGCTGGGCTGAATTTCCAATCATGTAACAATATGTAATAATAAAAGGATAGCAATTTTTTTTTTAATTTATTTGGCTGCAGAGGATCTTTAGTTGCAGCATGTGGGAATCTAGTTCCCTGACCAGGGATCAAAGCCTGGTTCCCTGTGTTGGAAGTGAGAAGTCTTAGCCACTGGACCACCAGGAAAGTCCCATGGGACAGCAATAATTTTTTTTTAAAAGGTAGGTTTGAAGAGGGTAACACAGAAGTTACAGATCAAGGAAAGCAACTTGGTTGTTCAGGCAATTGTGCCAGATTAGAGATTACCAGCTGTGAGTCATTAGAAGAAGGGGTCTCTATGCCATGTGGAAAAGGGGTAAATAAAATGGTAATGCTAACAGTACCTATCAAATGCACAGTTTTCAAAGTATTCCACATGCGTAATAATAGCAACGACCCACTGAGTACTAACTAGCTGCTGCATGCATTCATTTAATCCACGTAAAACTATTAAGATAGGCATTGTAATACCCACTGTACAAATGGTGAACAAGTTAGGAAACAGACCACAGTGGCAGAACCAGAATTTAGAACCAATGTTTGTTTGCCTCCCAAACCAATCCTCTTTCTGCTGTATTGTCCTGTTTTATTGCATCATTAATTCTCACACATGCTCTATAAAGTGGTCTGTGAGCTCCATGAAGATAGGGACTGAGTGTCTTGTTCACCCCTGGTGATCAATAAATATTCCTTAACTGAATGAATAGAACAGGTGAGGCCTAGAGAGAGAAACTAATTTATCCAAGATCACACAGACACTATTTGACAGGGCCAGATTCTCTGATTCCAAATCCTGTGCACTAAACTGGTTAAGAACCTACAGCATACTGAGCTAGGTGTGCATCTTGGGTGGGGACTGCAGGGAGAGATATAGGACAAATAAGTGAGATAACAGAACAATCTAATGCTGAGAGCCTACAGGAGTGAAGGTAAATCTAAAGACCATGTCTGGAAGGTGAATTTGGAGCACTCAGGAGGAAGATGAAAGATTTGAATTGAAGATAATCCAATAAAGCATTGCTGGATTGAGGACTGGTCTGGGCAAAGACTAAAGTAAATTATATGCAGGGGAATACAGCCAGCCCCCAAATACCATGCCATCAGTCACAAGGGTGTGTGGACACAGGCCAGTGGCAGTTTTGCCTATTAATTGAAGCAGAGTAAGTGATTCCATGTGGTGAAAGTCTTCTGAGCCAAATCGGCAGAGATTCTGCTTGCCTGAAGCTGAACTATCTGCCAAACTTTCCCAAAGTACTGGCTGGACACCCAGACTGGAAATGAGAAACTCAAGAATAACGAGAAGGACTGTGGTGGGAGGTAGGCAAGCTGGAGGACTGAACTGCTGAAGAGTCTGAATGCTAACTGGTTGTTCTTTGTCAGTATAATTCCCTTGTACCCTCACCCTCATTTTTTTCTAAGGAAATGGAAAAGTTTTTACAGGATGCTCAGTTTAAACCAGAGCCTCTTGAGGTAACACAGACAAAAAAAATTGTCACTCCTCTATAATTTTAATAAACACCTATAAGATTCTAGGAAGAAGGCATCAGATTTAGGGTTGCTACTCCTATGCTCAGAAGCAAAGACCTTCCCTTGGTCTCAATTTAAAAGAGGCCTGAAGTAACAGGACAATAACTAATAGCAATTCCATTACAGTGCCCTGTTAAATCTAGGAGTTAAACTAGAAAAAACAATTAAATTCCCTCATGATGCATTTCAAGATAATATGCATTTGTATTCCAAGCACCTAGCAGAGTGCCAGCCCTTTGGTAGCAGTTCAAAATGAAGAACAAAGGGAAACTGATGGGAAATGTATCATTGTGCAAATAAAGCAAAACAGATCTTAAAATGTTTTCATAGGAATCATTGGTTTTACACTGTTAGGATTTAACAGTGGGAGAAAATATGTGTTCTTCCCAAAGAAATGAACCAATAAACTTGAGAGGATATTTATCATTTTTAAAGTACCCATTATATCTGTCAGGTGCAATATATCATTTATTGAGACAATAATTCCAAAGAAAATCAAAGCTCAGTGAAGTTAAGTCTCTTCCACAGAGACATAGCTGGCAAGTGACAGAGATTTAATCTGGAATTTAATCCAGACTTGTCTGACTCCAAAGCCTTTGTGTGTGCTCTTCTCACTGCACTTTCTCAGGAAGAAAAAAAAAGTCATTACTATCTATAAAGAAAGCCCTGTAACCTTCCTCTGTACTAAAGAGATAAACTAGAAAGTTAGAGATACAGTCACTTCCAGGTCAAGCAGGACTTAACCATGCAGAGAGAAATGATGTCTCAGAAATTTCAGGCCTGAATTCTGTACCCCACACCCCTTACTATATATTTCTTTTTACACTATAAATCTTGGAACTCAAACTCATGACATGCTGCGCTGGTTAAACACAAACAACAAAGAAAATCCTCACAGCTCCCTTTTCAGAAACCCGGGAAATTACGCATCTTTAAGATGAAGATTTCTAAAGGAAATAGGGTTTCTGTCTGGCTCATTTCCACTGAACTTAACATTGAGAGAGCCAAGGCCTGGGATTTATCCTCAGTTCCTGGGCAAGGGCCAGGAAAACAGAGCCAGACAGACAGAGAGGCTGGAGTTGTGTGAGGCTCCATACTTAAAAAGACACCGAAGTAGGGCACTAAGTCATAGGAAGCTGGCAGGGGTCCAAATTTAAAAGCACAATTTACAGGTGGCTTGTGAAAGCCCTGCCTAATTCCCCAGTAAATCTGAAGTTGCACTGGAAATCTCAGAGTGACATAAGTAAGAAAAGAATTTAAAAGTCAAGGTTAAGGAGATAGAGTAAATTAGCCGGGAGCCCAGGAATTGCTGAGATCACAGGAGAAAGACTGAGAGGATGTGGTTGAGAAACGTCTTGGTTCTGAGATAAAGGATAGGATCCCACACAATGGGGACTGGTGTGTAAACGCAGAGAGATGTTAAAGCACTAAGCTACAGGAGGAAGTCCATTTCTAAAGAGGAAAAGACTGGGAAGAAAAGAAGGCTACATCTGTAAAAACGGGTCCCTGGAGAATATAGTAGTAACTCAATAAAGGGGAGGGGTGAGAGGTTTAAACGTGTGTATGAATATGCGCGTCTGTGCGTGTGCGTGTCTGTGTGTGTGTAGCCCTGAAGGAAACTCCCCAAAAGGAAATGCATGTGAGGGCTCTGAGCCAGGAAAAGCGATCCAGAGGACTGTGGGAGCAAAGCCCTCTTACAGAGAGGGTGTCCCGGAGGAGGCCAGACCCCGCAGACTCACCTCGGCCATAGCCCTGCGTGTGTTTGGCGAAGCTTCTCACCACGGCCTCCACGGCCTCCCGCAGTACCACAGGGCTGCCTGCGGCGCCTGGGGGCAGCGGCAGCCCGGCGGCCCCGGACAGAAGCAGAGGCGGCGGGGGCGGTGCGGGGGGCGGCGGGGCCGGCGGGGGGCCCGCTGGGGGTGTGGCGGTGGCAGCCGCGGCCCCAGTCACTCCGGGCCGAAGCGCTCGCAGAGTGCCCCTCCCGCTGGTGCCCACTCCGGGCTGCAGTCGCTGCGCTCGCAAGGTCTCCATCCCGGCCGCCAGTGGAGTAGCGGCCCGGAGCCTGCCAGCCTGGCGAGCTAACGGTCCCAGCCGCCCCCGCCAGTGAGCGCCCAGGGACTGAAGGAGGTGCCGGAGCCCAGCCGTCAGTCAAACGGGGGCGGGGACGAGCCAAGTCCTATGCCAATCACCAGAGATGGGGCGGGAGCTGGCCGGCTGCCCCTCCACCATAGGCAAATTATTGAGGGCGGAGGTTCTGAGCAACCAATTACAAAGAGAAAAAGCGATACCCGCTACCCTGGAGAAGCTTAGCTCTGGCGCATCTTTTCGAGTACTAGAAAGCGGGCCAGACTCAAAGGGCGAGGCTAGAGGGGGAAAAAAGGGGGGGCTGGATGCATGACTGGGGAGAATTGTAGACAGAATGAGTAGATTCTTAGTCTTGGTCCGATCACTTCATTTCATATTGTAGATGAGGTAAGTGACTCAGAGAAGTGATATGACTTGTTCAAGATCATATGCAGTTGATAGTGGAGCTAAAGGAAGGAAAGATACTGAAATTTAATGAGCACATACTTACTGTACGTCAGACACTATACAATGTACTTTAGTGAATTGTCTTATCTAATAATTGCAATCACTAACTAGATTTTATTATCTTATGGATAAGGAAACTGACAGGCTAGATATATTGTCCAAAATTAAATAGCCAGGAGGTAGCAAAGGAGGGTTTAGACAATAGGTCTTCTGATTTCCAATATTTTAATCTTTTTGTTATAACGCATAGTTGGGTAATTTTCTGATTTCACCAATTCTAAGTTGAAGGAAGAAACAGAATTGCTCCCTTACCTATTGTTATAGCAAGGAAGAGTTAGAGTATAGGAAGAAAACCAGCAAGCTGAAAGGTCCAGGGGGCAAATTAAGACAGGTACCTTTGTTCATAGAACCTTTCAGGCTGGGTTCCTCCAATTACTGTTACTCTTACACACATACTACACACATGCACACACATACACACACCCTTTGTCAGTTGAATATCATACCAGTTTTACCTAGGTGGAAGTTATACTATTTCTCTCTCTCCCTCCCTCCCTCTCCACCCAACAGGGCCTTGGAAATCAAGCATGGTTAAACAGAAGAAGTAGAAGAAAAAAAAAAAAGGATGAAATGCAGTTGGTGAGATGAAAGTTAGCCCCCCACCAAGGAAAAACTGAGTGGTCAAGAAGCAGGAAGCTTGAAAGAGGGACAGTTAATCTACTGTAATATAGCTGCTGATGGTGGAGGGGGCAGATTCTTTGTAGGAATCTTAAAGAATTTAAGGATGGGCATGGGGAGACTGAGGGAAATGAAAACCTATCAGAGGCCTTAAAATCTTCAAGACATGGGACACTTGCCTCTTCTTCTACAACCACAGTTGGTTTCCTGGAAAGAAGGTGGATGGGGCCTTGAAGAAACCCTCGATCTTTATAGCTACAGTTAATATCACCCTCCCTCCCTAGTCCTCATCCCCCCACACCCTCCACCCCCAGCAGAAGCGACAAAACAGAGACTTCTGAACACATTTATTTGATATATCAAGTGGAGAGAGGAATGATTTAAGGTTACTCCCCATGTCAACCTGTGGGGGTATTCATAAGCTCAGATGGACAGAAGAGCAGCTTGGAGCCCATGACCCACCTCCTGGGAAAATGAAACAACCTGGTGTATTGGTTAGGGGTATGGGGTGGGAAGAAAAAGCTGGAAGCTGAGAAGTAAAGCTGAGAGCAGGAAGGGCAGCAGCAGAACTGAGGCTGGGGATTGCTGCAGGAAATTCCCAAGGGGAGTAAAGAAGCTATCCTGAAGAGTGTTTAGGGCTAGAAGCAGGGTGTGAACAAGGAGCCAGGCCTGGATTGAAAAGCAAGACCTGCAGAATTGGGTGGGATATTCACGAAGACGGTAGCATGTCCAAAATCATGAGCAGGCTGTGTTGCAGGGCATACATGGAAAGCAAGGGATTACTATTGCAGGAGGGCAAAGAGATTGGAGATTACCCATAAGTAGGGGCTCCCTAATGCTTCTGAACAAATGCAAGTTGAGTTTGGGACCCTTTGGGGGCCCTAGCACAAGTGGTCCTGTGTGCGCTGTGCCCATGGGCACGAGAAATTCCCATATGCACTGTGAAGTGACGAGGGCATGAATGCATGAGTCTATATGCCCAATAAATAGAGTACTTACCCTTCCCTGCAAATACGAGTACTGTGCTTGTGGACACATGTTTACCCATGTATGTGTGCCTCGTGCCCATGAGCACATGCAAGAGACCTCTATATCCATAGTGTGTGTGTGTGAACTGGTTTTCCCACCCGTCCCAAGGTCCTGATCCCCACCCGCCTTGGCTCCTCTCACTCCTCTCAGCGCCCAGGCTCCCCTGGCCCGCCTAGACTCTGGAATCCCCCTAGCAGGCGGATCTGCTCAGTCTGCATGGAGTGGCGTCTCACCAACTTGCGCTTGGTCCTGGGAGAGCCTGGCGCCCCCGCCTGGGGAGGAGCGGGCAGCGAAGGCGCCCGACCTCCGGGTTGGGGGCGAATGTCGGGGATGGGAGGATGGGGGCTGACATTGAGCGGGGGCAGGAAACCTGGCCGCGTTTGCGCGATGTGGTCCAGAAGCAACGTCCCCGAGCCCCTCCTCTCCAGCAACCCGGGACTCCGCCTCCGCCCGCTCAGCGGAGATACAGCCCCAGGAAGACTCTCCTGGGACTGGCGCGGGGAGGAAACCGAGCCGGCTGGAGGGAGGGTCAGCGGGGAGGCGCTGTATCTGCGGCGCTCCAGGGACGGGCGGCTGCACTCGGGCGAGTCGGGGCAAAGATTTCCGGGAGTATCGAGCTCCACCGACTCCATGCGGCTCAGTTTCTGCCTCAGCCCTGAAGAGGGGCCAGACTCCTGAGCTTCTGGCGCTGTGTTTCTGCGAGAGAGAGGACCCCCACCCGTCACTTTCTCCGCCCACGGGGGCGGGTCCTCTGGGCCTTCGGTGCTGTGACGTCGGGAAAGACGCGGTCGACCTGTCAGGGTCAGGCCGTTGAATTCGGCGGTCAGGCGCTCGACCCCCGGCCTCCCTTCTGCAGGCGGGAGCGGTTGAGGAGGGGCCACTAGGCCCCAGGGCTCGGAGTTGAGCCTTTTGAGGGGTTTTGGAGGATGGCGGGGTGGTTTGGGGAGCGGCTCGGAAGGGGAGGGGTCATCGGGGGGCTTAGGAAGAGGGAATTCAAATACGTCCCTCTTTTCCTCTTCTTCCTGGGCGCGAGGGGATAACAATCCTCGTCCTCCCACTCCTGCAGTCTGCAGTTGGATTTCCGAAGGCGATGTGCAGACCCCCGGGCTAGAAGGAGTGGGAGCGGGGTCCTCCACCCCCGGGGACGGTGGAGAATTGAGATACTGGCGTGTCTTCTTGGTGCCGGAGGGCGAGGTGTCAGTGGTAATGATGATGACCTCCGTGCCCTTGGCCTTGCAGGCGTCCAGCAGCGTGGCAAGGGTCTCGCGATCCCCGCGGTCCAGGGCGTGAACAAGTGCCGAGGCGCCGGCGTGATCTCGGACTGAGGGGTCCGCGCCATGGGCAAGGAGCAGGGAGGCCACCGCGGCGCCCCCGCCGCCTGCGCAAGCGTGCATGAGCGCCGTGCGCCCTAGGCGATCTGCGATGTTGGGGTCCGCGCCTTGCTCCAGAAGGTAGCGTACCATGCGTGCCTTGTTCTGGGGGTCGTCGTACCGGGCCCGACAGGCCGCCATTAGCGCAGTCTCCCCTTGAGCATCACCCTCATTCACGTAGGCGCCCCCCTCCAGAAGCAAACGGGCCAAGCGTAGCTTACCCTGACCCACGGCCCGAAGAAGAGCGTGGCCCTCGGTGTGCAGCATAGCTGCCGCTGGGGAGAAAGCACCGTTGGAGCCGGGATTGGGACCTGCCGAGGACGCCTAGGGGGGTGAGGGTGGTGGCTGGCAGAGGCCTGCGGGCTCAGTGGCGAAGCCAATCCCTGCAAAAAAGAGAAAGATCTTATTTATTGATTCAGGCAGGGAAACTGAGGCACAGGTGGAAGGACCCGCGTGGGATGGGGAAGATCTCCACGGCATGGCACATAGTCCTTCTAACTCATGCCTCTGAGCCGCCCCCATCACCCCAGCGCATGCCTGAGGAGATGAGAAGGGTGCACCCGCACTGAAGGACGAGCGCGCGTGCAAACGCGTACGTGCACGCGCAGGGATATCCGCACCCCCACCCTCACCCCACGGCTTATCAGACCTTTCCAGCATCCCCCTTTTCTTATCCGCACTTGGAATCCCCCTTTCTAGGATGTTGAACGCCACCCACCCACACACATGCACCCATACATTCACACACACAGTCCCATTCCTAACCTCTTTTAGGTTGCCACAGCCCCACAGACTGAATGGGGGGAGGGAGGCAGCTTGCGTTTGGGACCTAAAACGGGTGGGGGGGAGAATTGGGGGGTTCTTTTGCCCCTGCTATATACCCCATCACTCCTTGTTCTTTCCCCTCCCAGGTTGTGCACCCAAATAGATACCTGTAAGTCCGCAGAATCTCCTCCGGGCCAGGGCTGAGGCCAGGGCCACGGGGCAGCTGGGGTGGCGGAGCCGGGTTCCTGGGGGCCCACATGGCGTGGGGGTGGGCACTCGGATTCCCTTGGTGTCAGTATCTGCGCCCGGGCACAGAATCCTGGTCCCTCCTCCCGGTGCGCCCCGGGCACAGCGCCGGCTCCGGAGGAGAGAAGCTGGGGGGGGCGGGGGGGGGCGGAGCTATGCCTCGCTATTTATAGCCTAGTCTCTGCGGGTGGGGGCGTCGGGCACCAAACCATTACCCCACTCATGCACACATAAACCCTCAAAAGCTAGAGGCTCCAATCCTGACTTCCCTTTCTTAGCCCCTCAGTCACAACAAACCTAAATGTTCCTTAAGAGACTCCTCCGCGACCCAGACTGGGACCATCCCAATTCTTCCTCTAGCTTCAACAGATCCCCATTCTCCGCTCTTCGTGCGTTGATGCGCGCCTGTGCACCAGGTCTGACCTGCCACACGCGGTACATGGTACACTACACAGAAAGGTGGAGAGAGAGGCGATGGGATCCACAGCTGGAGTCCTTACTGTACAGAGGGAGGCAAGAGATCTGGCTGCCTTCTCTTAGTTAAAATGTCAGAGGGAGCTGGACTCAGACACAGCGATACATCTTCATTCCACCTCCCAGCAACCGGAACATGCATCACAAATAAATTTGGACCTCAACTCCCTTATACAGACTTCTTAGATAAGTACGCAGAGGTTGGGGTCATTTTTAGATACTGCAAGGGGTTATTCCCGGATACCTCCTCCCCATATTTTTGGAGGGATGGGAGGAAGAGAGAGAGAAAAGGGGCAGAGAAGAGTGAACCTTGTAACACATTCTCTCTCATTGCATCTATTTATTCTCGGCCTTGCTTAGACTCATTTTCCCATCTTGTTTGAAGGTCTCTGAATCGTTCCTTAAAGTCTTCTTTCTCCCTATCTGTAGCAGTCGGTTTCTCTCAGTGTCTATCTCTGCCTTTCCTCACCACCTGCCCTGTCTCCATGGTTACCATAGCTTCCATCTGCATATTTTAGGAATGAGTTTGTGTCCAGCTGGAAGGCATCAGGGGAAGTGGGGGGGGGGGGTGGTGAGGAAAAAATCCTAAGGATTTGGAAAACTCACCTGAGATAATTCAGGAGGCTGGAGGCCACCAGACACAAGATATAATGTTCCTGAAGAAGGGGGAGAGAGAAATATTTGCAGGGAAGCTACCCATTTTTACTAGGTACCATGTTTCGATTCCTGGGTCTGGAAGATCCCCTGGAGAAGGAAATGGCAACCCACCCCTGTATTCTTGCCTGGAGAATCCCATGAACAGAAGAGCCTGGCAGGGTGCAATCCACAGGGTCACAAAGAGTTGGACACACCTGAAGCAACTTAGCATGCACACACCATTTACTGAAAACCAACTATGTGCCAATTATGTAAGTACTTTACACACATTATCTCCAATCCTCACAACAATGCTATAAGGTAGGAATTATTTTCTTGTTATAAAGAAACTGTAACTTTAGTAAAATTAAGCAGTTCTCCAAAGCCTCACAGTTCTGTTTCTGTCCTATTCCCAAGGCTGGGTGCTTGCCACTCCACCAACAGCCTTCCCAGTCCAGAGGCTTCACTCCCAGGGCCATTTTCTATGACCTCAGGGTTATTCTTGACTAACTTCTAGATTCTATCTCTACTCTGATCTCTTTCCCATTGTTTCTGTTTTTTTGTGAAAGTGGGAGCCCTCCTCCCAACCCTACCCTCTTTAAACAAAGGCTAGGAGGAGCTGGAAGGAGGTCGAAATGCAGTAAACACTGGACTCCTGCCCTATCTCCCCAACTCTAGTTATCTGATTTCCTAATCCTTCCTTTCCCAAAGCCTCTTTCCATCTTCTCACAGACATGGCAGCAACCGACAGGAAAACAGTTTTCTAGAAAAGAAATACTCATGGGTGGTGCTGGAGGGAAGCAGCGCAGAACTGAAGGGAAGACTGGAGGAATGAAGGAGAGGCCAACTGTGAAGCCCTAAAAAGAATGATCCTTAAGGGAGCAGGTTTCACAGAGTTTTATTTCTCTGTGGAAGCTCTTTCTATAGAGTCCCTCGGTGAAATCTAAGGATCAGCTTCCCTCTGTGAACCGTCGCCAGGCCAAGCAGTCCTCCATCTGAGATGAGGTCTGAAATGACTGACCCCCTGGTTGGTTCTGCAACCCCATCTGTCTACTCACTCGGCTTGTCTAGCCTGAGTTCCGGCTAACTCCCTCCCTCCCTCCCTTCCTCAGCTTCAAGTGGGCGGGCCTCCTCGGCTTCCCCTAGATTGGCTGGGAGAACTCACCAATGGGGAGCTCTGGGAGGCGGACCTAGAACGCCACCAGCTTGAGGAAGACAAGCAAATTTCAAGTTGGCCGCGGCGTGTTTTCCGCCTGGGGGAGGGGCAGCAGGTAAGGCCCCGACTTGGTGGCTCTGACCTGGTGCCATCCCGCACCTCCCGATCTAGTTCACCGGGGACCAGCTGCTAGCTAGAGAGACAACGCTTTCCGGCAGCCTGTTGGATCTGCCCCCTTCTACTTCCCCACCCTCTCCCTGTGGGCTCGCTTTGCTGTGTTGATTATACAGTGGAGAACCGTAGTTTTCCTTCGCGCAAAGGGGAGATATATTAAAGGAGAAAGTGGAAGACTCTGTCTGGTACCTCTGAGTCTTTACTATGAACCAGCTTCCCCTAAATCTATTAGTATTAAGAGCTTGACAGACTCCCGTTGTCTATCAAAACTCTGATGAAATATTACCTCCTACCTGTAGCTTTCCTGGACCAATTTTTTTTTTTTTTCAGGATTAATTGCTCCCCAGTCTGACAATACCATTTTATGCGTACTTTTACTGGAGCCCTTACTGCCTGCTCCCTCTTTAATGTTTCTATTCTACTTAGAATATAAAGTTTTGTAGGGCAAGTTCTAGGATTTAATACAATGCAATTATTATGTATTAAATGCACAGTGCCCAGTAAAAGTTAATTGGACGGAATTGATTGGAAAGGAAGAATTTAAACTTCTGATGTAATTAGGGAGCAATTAATAAAACACAAAGTAAAATACAATACAGTATATCATTATGACCTCTTAAGTTGGTGATTCATAGTGTAATTGCTCCCAAAGTCCAGAGAACGGTGAAAGCTAAGAGGACTGGGATGGTGAAGGGAGCCTTTAGGAATCACAAGGTCTCAAGTTTGGAATAGACCTTAGGAGTCATGTATTCATTCTTTCAGCACATATTTATTGAGCATCTACTATATGTCAGACATAATGCCGGAGAATGGCGATCATAATGAATCCTTTACTTTAGATACGCATCCTTCCTCTGATAAACCATATTTAGTAAATTATTATTCAGCTTCTGTTTAAACTTTTTAGTAAGAGAACTTCCTATCTCACTTTGCTCTGCAATCAATATCCAACAAATACAACAAGAAATATATGGCTCAACAAAATGTATTCCACATTTTCACTGTGAAGGAGACAGAACTGTCCTAATGGTAACATTCTTAAAGATAAAGAAAATCATCTCTATGTTTTCTGTTTATAGAAGTAATATACATTTATCCTAGAAAACCATAAAATGTCTATTATATCATGACAATGATATAGTTATTATTTTAATATATATCCCTTCAATTTATTTCCTGCATGTATACATATGTATATATATATGTGTTTTTTGTATATATTACACACATAGGGATATACAACAAATACAACCTTTTATCATGCTTTCTCCACTTTACATCATATTGTGAACATTTTTCTGCCTTTAAATATTATTTGAAATTTTTATTATGTCTACATAATAGTCTAAGATGGATATTTGATTTTTCTTAACCCTTCATATTTAAAAAAATAAAGCCCACTTATTGAAGTTGGTCATTAGGTCTTTTTTTTGTTTAAGATTTATTTATTTATTGGCAGTGGTGGGTCTTCGTTGCTTCAAGTAGACTTTCTCTAGTTGTGTCTAGTTATGGCAAATGGGGGCTACTCTTTGTTGCGGTGTGCGGGCTTCTCGTTGCGGTGGCTTCTCCTGTTGAGGAGCACAGGCTCTAAGCGCATGGGCTTCAGAAGTTGCAATGCATGGGCTCAGTAGTTGCAGCAGATGGACTTAGTTGCTCCATGGCACGTGGGATCTTCCAGGACCAGAGACTGAACCAGTGTCCTTTGTGTTGCAAGGCAGATTCTTAACCATTGGACCACTGAGGAAGCCCCTGCTGCTGCTGCTGCTAAATCGCTTCAGTCGTGTCCGACCGTGTGTGACCCCATAGACGGCAGCCCAGCAGGCTCCTCTGTCCCTGGGATTCTCCAGGCAAGAACACTGGAGTGGGTTGCCATTTCCTTCTCCAATGCATGCATGCTAAGTCGCTTCAGTCGTGTCTGACTCGTAGCGACCCCATGGACAGCAGCCCACCAGGCTCCTCTGTCCACGGGATTCTCCAGGCAAGAATACTGGAGTGGGTTGCCATTTCCTTCTCCAGTGAGGAAGCCCCAACCATTCATTTTTTGTTGGACTATTTAGGTTATTTCAGAATTTGTGCTACCATGGATAGCTCTTTGGTAAACATGATTTTATATCTCTGACTATGTATCTGATGATTTCTTTGGATAAGTTTTAAAAGTGGGATTACTGGATTAAGGATATTAACTTCTAAAAGGCTGTAGATTCAAAGAGTCAAATTGTTCACCCAAAATATTGTATTTATAATTCTTCCAGTGAGGTATGAGAGTGTCCACTTCAAAAAAACTCATGGAAGCCTGATTAATTTTTAAATCTTTGCCAATTCTATAGATAAAAAATGGTTTGACCATTCTTTTTAATTGCCTATTCATGTTCTTTGCATATTTATCCTATTGGGATGATTTTTCTTTAATTCCATGAGTTCTAATATAATAAGAGTGTTAACTCTCTGTCTTATTTATTACAAATATAGCAAATTCTAAACGTTAGAGTGCTCCAAGCCTCAGTCCCCGGATCTCTTCTTTTCTCTCTTCACACCCACTCCTTTAGGAATCTCTTCCTAGTCTCATGACTTGAAACATTTGTATATTGAGACCTCCATTAGAATGTAAGCTCCTTTTAAACTCCATGGGTGCAGCAGTTTTTTGTCCATTTTATTCACTGCTACATCCCTAGTATTTGAAACAGTGCCTGACATTGAATAAGAATTCAGTAAATATTCGTTGAATGAATTAAGATGGTTTTTTATTATTATCTCCATTTTACAGATAAGGAAACATCAACCCTCCCTACTGTTCACTCTTGCCCTCCCCTTCCCCCACAAACAACAGGATCTCACATATATTATACTCATTCCCAACTGTGCCGAACTGTGTAATGTAGTAGAAGTTATTAAGAAGCAGTTTAAAAAAAAAATACAGAAAAGCAATAACATCAAATTTAAGAAAGGCTTTTTAGTAACTTCTACCATATTAAAACAGTTATGGCACAGTTGGGAATGAGTATAACATATGTGGGATGTTGTTTGTGGGGGAAGGAGAATGCGTGATATTTATGGAGGGGCAGTTTGGGACCAGATTATAGGAAACCTTGAACATCTTCAAGAATCACAATCATCACTTCATCACAATCTTAAATAGAAGAGCCTTGTAGATTCCTGAGCTGGGTACAGATGGATGGTTTACAGTTTCCTAACCACCAGTTTAGTGCCTTAATTAAATAAAAATTTGTCTTCTTTTTACCCCACATTTCTTGAGGGCCACTTGGTCAGTATGTGGAAATGGAGTTAGATTTGTCTAACCTCAAAGCTCATGACCTTTTCTTAACTCCTCACTGCTTTGCAATCAAAACAGCTCCTGTCTCCACTGATAGAACTGTGTCTATCAGGTGGAGGGACACCTAAGCTGGCTAGTTAAAAGTGTTTTCCCTTGAAAGGGCCTGAAAACACAATGGCAAATTCTTACTCCCTCTCTCACATCGATAAGACAGGATCTCTCACCTAACCTGTCCTTTAAATCAGATCACAGTTTAATCTGTTAACTAACAGCCGTGTTTTGTTTGTTTATTACTTCTTATTGGACTTTACAATGTGTTCGTTTCTGCTATACAGCACAGTCAGTCAGGTGTATGTACCCATATATCCTCTCTTTTTTAGATTTCCCTCCCATTTAGATCACCATAGAGCCCTGAGTAAAGTTCCCTGTGGGGTACACTAGGTTCTCATTAGTTATCTATTGTATACATAGTATCAATAGTGTATATATGTCGATCCCAGCCTCCCAATTCATCCCACCCACCCTCTTACCCCTTGGTATCCATGTTTGTTTTCTATGTCTGTCTCTATTTTTGCTTTGCAAATAAGATCATCTACACCATTTTTCTAGATTCCACATGTATGTGTTAATATATGATATTGATTTTCCTCTTTCTGACTTACTTCACTCTGTATGTCAGTTTCTAGGTCCATCCAAGTCTCTGCAAATGGCAGAATTTCATTCCTTTTTATGGCTGAGTAATATTCCATTGTATTATATTATATGGATCACTCCGTCTTTATCCGTTTATCTGTCGATGTACATTTAGATTGCTTCCATATCATGGCTATTGCAAAAAGTGCTGCAGTGAACATTGGGGTGCATGTGTCTTTTTGAATTATGGTTTTCTCCAAGTATGTGCCTAGGAGTGAGATTTCTGGGTCATATGGTAGTTCTAATTTTAGTTTTTAAAGGAATCTTCATCCTGTTCCCCATCGTGTCTGAACCAGTTTACATTCCCCCCAACTTTTGTAAGAGGGTTCCCTTTTCTCCGCACCCTCTCCAGCATTTATTGTTTGCAGACTTTTTGATGATGGCCATTCTGACTAATGTGAGGTGATACCTCATTAACAGCTGTCTTTTCCTCACATTTTTCATGTCAGTTGGACTTGAAGCTTTCCAGATTTCTTAAGCAAACATTCCCCTACCCTCTCCTTCCTGCTACATATTGTTAATCTCATCTACTATTCAGGTACTATATTTTTAATTTCCTAATGAATGTTTTCCTCTTATTATAAAAGCAATACCTTTTTGGTACAGAGGAAAAACAACGCTTAAAATACACATTACCAAAAAATCTCCAAAACCCATCATCTTGAATTAACCAATGTTAATTCTTGCTGTATACCCTCTAAGAACAACTTTTCTGTAAAGCAATTATCCTTCAATAAAAAATAAATTAATTTTTAAAAAAAGAACAACTTTTTTTTTTAAGAACAACTTTTTTACTTATATGTGTGGGTGTGTGTAAGTTTGACAAAATAGATTACCTTGAATATATTTTTAAATCTTTTTTTTCCCTGACTAATCTTTTATGGAGTGCATTTTGTTGAGTCATGTATTTCTTGTTTTATTTGTTGGATTTTGATTAAAGAACAAATATCCAAAAATGGAATGACTTGTAAAGTGAGATAAAAAGATTTGCTAAAAAAGTTTAAATTGAAGCTGGATAACAGTTTACTAGATATGGTTTATCAAAGGAAAGCTGAATGTCTAAAGTAAAGGATTCACCATGATCTCCATTGTCTAGCATGTCTGGCTTATAGTGGTGATGGTTGTGGTTTAGTTGCTAAGTCGTGTCTGACTCTTGCGACCCCATGGACTGTAGCCTGCCAGGCTCCTCTGTCCATGGGATTCTCCAGGCAAGAATACGGGAGTGGGTTACCATTTCTTTCTCCAGGGGATCTTCCTGACCCGGGAATCAAACCTGGGTCTCCTGCATTGTAGGCAAATTCTTTACCAACTGAGCTATAAGTTATAGTAGATTACAGTAGATGCTCAATAAATATTTGTTGAAAGAAAGAAAGGAAACATGATTTCTAAGGTCTGATCCAAACTTGGGACCTTGTGATTCCCAAAGCCTCCCCTCACCATCCCAGTCCTCTTAGCTTTCTCTCTTCTCTGGACTGTGGGAACAATTATATTATGAACCACTAATTTGAAAGGTCATGATTATGTATTATATTGTCTTTTATTGTTCCATAACTAACATGTTATTAGTATGTACGCTTATATGATGTGATGAAAACGTCACTTTATCTTGTTGATCATCCTCCTCCAAATCTACAACCCCAGTCTAATCAAGAGAAAAACCTCAGAAAAATTCCAAGAGAGGAACATCCTATAATATATTTGACCAGTAATCTTTAATAAAACTGTCAGGGTAATGAAAAACAAGGAAGGTCAGAGAACTGTGAATTTTGAATTGATACTCATGTTTCTTTCTTTATTAATGGATTTTATTTCTTAAAACACTTTGAGATTTACAGAAAAACTGAGCAGATAGTACAAAAAGTTTCCATACACCCTGGCACCAGTTTCCCCTATTATTAACATCATATATTAATATGGTATATTTGTCATAATTAATGAATAAATATTGATACATTGTAATTATGTAAAGTCTGTACTTGATTTGGAGTTCCTTAGTTTTACCTAATGCTCTTTTTCTGTTCCAGGATCCTGTCCAGGATACCACATTACATTTAGTTATCATGGCCTTATTATGTCTATATATATAGACACATATATATGCACAAACTGTATATATAATACAGAAATGGAATGAAAGGATGCATATGCAAATATTTGTAATGATTATTAGTACATCATGGTTAGTAGATATTTTTCTTTGTACCTCATTTGTATCTTTTCAGGTTTTCTAGAATAAATATACACTACTACTGTAGTTAGAAAACAAAAGGAATTTTTTTTTTTTTTTAAGAATGCTACCACTAGGACAGCTCTCTCTTTTACAATGGAAGTGTGAACTTTTCTTGTTTTTGATCACCCTGACAGTTTTGAAGGGTACTGGTCACGTATATTATAGGATGCTTCTCCGTTGGAATTTGTCTGCGTTTTCTCTCCTCTTTACAGACTGGGGTATCAGTTTAGGGGAGGAAGATATCACATCCGCTAGTGGTAAAGGATCTGCGTGCCAATGCAGGAGACGCTAGGGACACAGATTCATCTCTGGGTCGGGAAGATCCCCTAGAGAAGGAATGGCAACCCACTCCTGTATTCTTGCCTGGAAAATTCCATGGCCAGAGGAGGCTGGTGAGCTATAGTCCAAGGGGCCACAAAGAGTTGGACATGACTGAGCACACAAGGGTACATACTAATGATATGATTTAAAGTTGTTCATGTTGACCTTGGTCACCTGACTTGACTGAAGTAATGCTTGTCCAATTTCTATACTGTAAAGTTACCCTCCCCCCCACCTTTCCAAAATTGTTTTGGACAAAATTCCCTATGCACAGGCCATACTTAAGCAGTGAGGAATTACACTCTCCCCTTTTAGGGTGGAAGCCCAGGTGGCTCAGATGGTAAAGCATCTGCCTGCAATGCAGGAGACCTAGGTTTGATCGCTGGGTCAGGAAGATCCCCTGGAGAAGGGAATGGCAACCTACTCCAGTATTCTTGCCTGGAGAATTCCACGGACAGAGGAGCCTGGTGGGCTACAGTTCAAGGGGTTTTAAAGAGTCAGGCACAACTAAATGACTAATGCTTTCTTTCTACATAATTTATTTGGAATTTGGTATATGGGATTTTTTTTCTCTCCCGTGTATTAATTTGTTCAAATGTTTATTTATATCAGTACAGTCTGTTGGCTATTTATTTTATACTTTGATATTACATTCCAATACTACTTTATTTTATGGTTCCACTTGTTCAGGCTTTGGCTGTTGGGAGCTCTTTCATTTGCCTCTTAGGTACCTTTGACAGAGCCCCATCAATGTGTGTGCTGTTTTTTGAGCACTTTCTTACTTTCTGGCACTATAAGATACTTCAGTCTCATCTTGTGTATTTCCTGCCCCATTGGAGAAGCTGCATTTCTCCAAGAAGCCCTGGTTCCTTTGGCTGGAGAGTGGTATGAGAAGCCAAGATCTGGGTGCTAGGTATCTTCCCTGCTACTGCGATATAATTTCTTTCAAGTTTCTTTTTCATTTGGTGACTTTCTTTATTCCCCATCCTATCTGACTGGTTTTTCAAAAATCATGGTAAGAGGCAGAGTTCAGTTACAGTAGCAGGAAGAACTTTCAAATCATCACAGTTGATTACATGGAAGGGGCTGCCTTGGGTGAAAGTGGACACCATCTCTCTAGGAAAATGCCACCAGAAGCTGAATGACTGACAGTTTACAGAAGATAGTACTGTACTGGGAGGATTATTGAGCTAGAAGACTCCATGTGTCCTTCCAGTTCTAAGATTCTGTGTTTCCAAGTGGCGTTTAAAAAGATCTGTTTGAGTGTAATATCTGTTCTCACACACACACCCCCCACCCCCAACCAATTGACAGTGAGACTGATGACTCATTTCTGTTCCCTCACAGTGCCTGGCACACTACCTTTTTCATGGTAGATGCTTAATAAATGTTTTGCTGAAATGCACTGCATTAGATTGAATTGGGGCCTAGTTGGGTTTGGAAAGTGAGGGAGAGAAAGAATTCAAAGATCATATGTAGATATGTAGCTGATGATAAACATCCGGTTAACTTGGGAACATAGGGAAATTTTATCCAAGTGTCTAGTCACTTTCCTCCTTGTGCTTCAGTTACACCAGTTACACCATGTTGCAATTATCTGTCCTATTGGGACCATGTCTCATCCCGATTTATATTTTCAGTAATACCTTGCCTGGCACCACGCTTTCTCAAAATTCATTGAGTTAAACTGGCTTTTCAGGTCTCTGGGAGAAACGATTTGAGTGTGTTGTACCTCCCTGGTTTCCTGTCCGTTCTGCTGTACTTTTTCTCTTTGTTTTTGTCTTTATCAGGTTTTTCCCATTGGATGTCTGAATCCCCAGGCCCCCTCCATCATGGCCAGCCGGGGTGGGGGCCGGGGTTGTGGCCGGGGCCAGTTGACCTTCAACGTGGAGGCTGTGGGCATTGGGAAGGGGGATGCTTTGCCCCCACCCACCCTGCAGCCTTCTCCACTCTTCCCTGTGAGTGTCTGCCCCCCTTTCCCAAGACTCCCTTATGTCCTTGACTGACTGTATGCGATCCTGGATTCTCCTGGGTCATCAAAATCATCCTCATCTGGTCCCTCCCTGTCTCTGTACTTGCAACTTACATGGGATGTTTTCCAGACTAGGAAGTGTCTGCCCTTACTTTTTATACTCTGCTCTCCAGCTTTCAAAATGCTGTGTTGCTCCCAGCATTTGCCTTTGGTCCCCTGCTCAGTGGGAGCATTGGATAGAAGTGTGGGGAGAAGAGAGGCCCGCCCAGATTTATACTCCAGCATTTTTTCTCTGAACTGACCATTGCCTCTGCCTTCTTAGCCCTTGGAGTTCCGCCCAGTGCCTCTGCCCTCTGGAGAGGAAGGGGAATATGTCCTGGCCCTGAAGCAGGAGCTTCGAGGGGCCATGCGGCAGCTCCCCTACTTCATCCGGCCTGCTGTCCCCAAGAGAGGTCAGTTGGATGTTCTGAGTGCCTTTCATGAATAGTGCCCTGTACTTAGCACCACTGGGGCCCCAGAGAGGTCAGAAGAGACACAGAAAGTTCACTGCCTAGTTGGGGAGATCATAGTAATTACCCCTGCATTTGAAATACATTATAGTATCCATGGTTTGTTTTGAGTTTCACAATAGTCTTGGACAGTAAGAGCTTAAGTATTAAGGTGCCCATTTTACAGATATAAATGGGGAGCTGTATTAAAATTTTTTAACAATCTGGATATTGCAGGCACTAACCAGTCGGAAGGAGTTGAGAAGGGTCTCTGAGAAGCCCTGCAAATTAAAATATTAGCCCTTTGGTTTGTGGCTCATGGAGAGGTCACGGAGCCAGGAGGGACTGGAGAAGAGGGCATACTTGGGAGGCCTGGGATAGTGGGTATTTACCAGTTGGTGTGGAAGTCTAGTATTTCAGTGTATTGACAACTGGTACTTTCCTCCTAAAGCTCTAGAAGCTGAAGTTCAGACAGTTGAAAGACTTGCCCAAGTTAGTCCCATGAACAAGGAGTAGAGGGAAGACAGAAACCCTATTTTCTTGCTCTAGTACGCTTTCCACTGTAACACACTCCCAGTCAATATAGCCATGCCTTGGGGTTAAGAGAGATAGCAAAAACATTGCAATTTGGGGTGGTGAAAAGACAGGTTAAAGGAGTGTTGAAGGTCCTCACTGAAGCTGCCCTCCCTGGGCTCTGGGTTTGGGGTGAGAAAAACGACAATTTCTGAGTTTTGAGAGACCCTCAGGAGGAACCCGAGGGTTCTGATAGGATAAAACTTTGACCCTTGACCTCTGATCCCTCAGATGTGGAGCGTTACTCAGACAAATATCAGATGTCAGGGCCGATTGACAATGCCATCGATTGGAACCCTGGTAGGTGATGGGCCTTTTCATTGACTTCTCTTCTTTCAAATGCTTGAGCTGCTCAAGCCACCACCCTATCCACCCTCCTCTGTCCCCAACCTCCACCCTATTCAGGAGGCTTAGATGTGCTCCAGCATACTCACAGACTCTAAAAATCTGGTAAATGTCCCCTACTCCTCTGGAGGTATCCAGACCACAGTTCTGTTCCAAGCAACTTTGACCCAATACTTTCCGTCCTCGCCCTTACCCTGATCATCATCTCTCCTTTAAAAGAGTCACCATTCATAGGAGACCCCAGGCAGGGTCTGGCTGATTTTGACATTCCCACTGTTTCTAGATTGGCGACGTCTGCCCCGGGAGCTAAAGATCCGCGTACGGAAGCTACAGAAGGAACGTGAGTGTATCTAGAAAAAGGAGGGAAAGTAGAGATTTCTTTCATCAACTGGAGGGCCAAGGCTGTGGGTGGTCTTGCCTGTTCTTCCAACGCCTACCTACCCCATCTACCCAGTATGGCTGCTGGGTGCCCTAGTGGCCACGTGAGGGCAGCAAAGTGACATGGTCTACGCAAGAGGGTGCCAGAAAGCTAAGAAGTTTGCTCTCTCATGGTTCACTTTGTGATCCTCTCACCAGGGACCACCATTATACTCCCCAAGAGACCCCTTAAGACCACAGAAGATAAGGAGGAAACAATACAGAAACTAGAGGTAAGGAAGAAATGTGAATAGAGGCCATCTGAGCCCCAGATTCATTCCTCTGCTTTGGCCCATGGGTGCCTCAGTTCTTCCCGTCTGTGAGCTGAATCTGGTTTCTCTTCCTGTTCATCCTCACATAAGACTTTGGAGAAGAAGGAGGAAGAAGTGACTTCAGAGGAAGATGAGGAGAAAGAAGAAGAAGAAGAGAAGGAAGAGGAAGAAGAAGAGGAGTATGATGAAGAAGAACATGAAGAGGTAAAGGGAACCACCTTTCATTCTCAGACCCCGTCTTTTCCACTCATAAGCTCTAGGGATCTCAACTCTGTCCACCAGGGATGTTCTCTTCAGAGGGTTGGAGGGCCAAAGGAGATACTGCCCACAAAGGATAGTACCCTCCACTTTATCTGTCCTTAGGCTCTTCTTAAGAGTGAACCACAGCTTGAAGGGACCTCCCAAGCCTGGAGTGCTGTGATTATGAGGGGAGGAGGCTGGTACCTAGGGAGAAAGGAGAACGCTGAAAGCATGCCTGACCTAACCTTTCTTCCTCCCTTCCTTTTTTTCTATTTCAGGAAACTGATTACATCATGTCATATTTTGACAATGGGGAGGACTTTGGGGGTGACAGTGATGACAATATGGATGAGGCTATATACTGAAGATGGACTCTAAACAATACCCTGGACCTTCATATCTTTCTTGATTTAGGACACAGAGAGTAACTGTCCCCTATTATTTCATTTTGTGGACAAGCAAATCCTTTGCTTAGAATCCAGCTAACCTGTTTGGTCCCTGGAGACAGAAATGGAGAGTGACATAGATAGCTCTCTTTTCTGCCCTTACCCTGCCTCTCTCCTGTGGTGTGGTATCACCTCTGATATCTTGGGGAAAAGGGCAAAGGACCAGTGTCTCAGTTGTATGAAAGGAGAAAAGGAGGGTCAAAACGAGGACTGGAGTTGTTAGAGCTGAGGTATCTGTACACGTACTCCTAACTATTTTTTATAGTTCTTTCTGGGTGTGAGCGGTTAAGAGGAATAAGGGCAGTTTTACAGTTTCAATAAAATGATTTTATCTGTCTCTCTGTCCAGGGTGAGGCCTAGTTGGGAGAAGGCCGGAGGAATGAAGGGGATGACTAGTAAACCTTTCTTCTCTCCCCACCTGTTGAGAGTCCAGTGTAACACACTGGGCATTACAGCCTTCCTGTTCTTTGCCCCTTCCCTCCTACCCCCGTGGTGGGACACCTACTCCCAACCTAGCTCTGCCAAGGAACATTCAGGAACTCATTTGCAGGGCTCCACGGAGTGAGCTGTAGACAGCCCATGCCCTGAAGACCAGCTGGCTTCTGAGCTTCTGGTCCTCAGGCAATGGGGATGTGATTGTCTCTGTTCACATGTGTTCATGGGACACAGGCTGTCACGTTCCCACACTTGACCTTGATCTTGTCCTTGTTTACAAGGAATGATTACAGCTATTTTTGTGGAGTCAAGAAAACCAGGTGTGGGGAGGGAGGAGGTGCTGATTGTTCTTTAGCACACTCACTCACCCTCTTCCAGGCCCTGGGAACCTCACTTTGAAGGGTGTGTTGTGAAGAGGGAGCCCACTGAATATCTTAATTCTCCACTTGCAGAAGCTGCTGTGTGGCTGAGTTGCAGTTTCTCTTCTGTGGAATTAGCCTTTCTCTCACTCCCTTGGTGTGGAGGGGGATGGGGTAGGCAGTACTGCTTTACAGGAAATAAGGAGGGTGCGGAGGAAGGGAGTGACTTAGGGACACTCAGCTCTAGGAGGTGCTTTCTCGCCCACACAGTCCTCCCGTTGGGTGAGATCACTTCCCTAGGCTCTGATTGGCTTCCGAGGAAGCCTTGGCCATACTGATTGGTTCCAGCCACTTGACATGCAACAGTCACGGGCGAGCTGCGTGTCCAGAATAGGGACTGGATAAGGAGGCAGCCACAGAGAGCTGTGGATGCTGTCATAGTGACCTTACTAAACATTTGAAAGCCATAAAGATGGGAGGCGGGAGAAACTTCAAGAAAGTCCCCAGCCATATTTAGGCAGGCAGATTGAATTCCCTGCGGCATTGAGTGATAGAGACTGGCAATCTACTGTTAGATATTTTTGACCCCACTGTAAAGAAGGAACAGGGGCTGTGAGTCCACTGAGGGAAGGCACCTTAAAAGCCAGGTTTGGGTGTGGTAGTTAAGTGTTAGGTAGTCAGTGTGATAGGAAGAAGCAGCCAGGAGAACAGAGAAGGAAACTGAAATAGAGACAGAACATTCCAGAGTTATTGAGCAATTGGTGATGATTGATGTGTTTCCTTTTCTAGTTCTCTGAGGTATTGTGTGAGTGTGTTGGAGGGAGGGGCCAAGGGACCTGTCTCAGGGGTTTTCCATAGATACAGCCTATGATTGTGGCTAGGAAGAAATCAGCAAGAAACAAAAATAAAAGACCCTGAAAAAAATCTCCTTTTGCCTAACTCACCTGCACATACACACACACCAGACCTTATCTGGTTAACTAGATCTGTGTCTATGTAGGGGGCACAGCTGGCCTCCTTAATCCCACCTAATGCCAGCATGTGTACTTAAAAAAGAGTGGGAACAAAGAAGAATTCGAGCTAAGAGACTGAACACACACCTCTGCCTGCCTCTTTACACGTACATTGTCTTCCCATGAAATAGGGGAAAGGATAAAGGTTAGAGTGGCCTCTGGGGAATCTGTTGTACTGCCTCAGGGACCAAGTGTCAAGAGAGATCAGTCCATTCTTGGACTGTTTCCTATCTGGCCTTCTGTCCTTCCTGGCAGGTGACCTTGCTGAACAAAGCCAGAGACAAGGGACCCAGCAGCTTCCCCAGATTCCGGAACAGTTCCAGGAATGAGCTAGACTGTTTCCATTGACCTTTCCCCTGCTTTCCATAGGCTCTGTTGGGCAGGCTGAAGCTGAAGCCTAGGGCTCAGTACATGGCATGGGTACTGCTAGTACCCATGGGGTACTAGTACATGCTAGTACCAAGGGCTGAGGTCAAGACACTGCTTACAAACACTTAGAGAGGCCCCACACTGTTCTTGCTCAGCCCTGTATTACATGTTTGCTAGTGCTAACAGATTGTTACCATGCCCATGACCTAGGACGCTCTGGTCCCAGGCAGGGTAGATTCTTAGGCAAGAATCGTATCCTTCCCTACCCTATGTGACATAGCCTATTGTTCCCCTCCCGCCTTGGGCTGGAAGCTTGAGATTGGGGTCTGCAGGTTTGGGCTCAGGAACTCAAGTGATTTGAAGGAGTGCTAAGTGGGAGATGCAACATGCAGTTTAGAAGATAGGGAGTGGAAACTGAAGAAAATTAGAGGGTCAAATATTGGATGCCCAGAACACCCATGGTTGAGAAAAGGACGCGTATTTTCCTCAATTCATTTTTTAAAGATTTTTTAAAATATGGACCATTTTTTAAAAGTCTTTATGGAATTTGTTACAATATAGCTTCTGTTTTATTTTTTGGCCACCAGGCATCTGAGATCTTAGCTCCCCAATCAGGGATCAAATCCAGCCCCCACTCCCACCCCCACATTGGAAGGAGAAGTCTTAACCACTGGCCCGCCAGGGAAGTCCCCTCAATTCATTTTTATTGCTGTTGAACTTTGAAAGGAAGGAAGGGTGACTTGTAGGCGTAGGCTAGTTTAAGAACTAAGCCAAGGGGGAAGCTGCCATTTCAGCTGGACAAAGCACTGATTTGTGGTCCTAGCTTCACCATTTCATAGCTTTGTGCCCTTGGGGAAGTCATATCCAGTCTACGAGTCTCAAATTCTTCATGTGTGAAGCAGAATTTAGACATCCACAAAGAATCTTTCAAGTCGTTGTTGATCCGCTGCAAGAATCCAAATGGTCCTGAGAACAAAGGTGAAGACGTGTCCAACTTTTGCTGAACTCATTCCATCCGCTGGGTTTCCCCACCTCATTTTCAGCTGGACATGCTAAAGATATCTCAGGCATCTAGCAGTCCTTTCCAAGAAACTGCTTCAGCCCAAGTAGCCGGAGGATCAGCAATTCCATTAACTAGCAAGGAAGAAGAGTTCAAGGTCACAACCACCAAGCCAGGACTCAAGGAGGCTCCTAGGGAATTTCTGACTGAGGAAGGGGCCTATGGGGCAGATCTCCTCTATCCCTCTCACATAGCATGTCTGGCCAGAGGATAAAGAGGAGAAATGAGCTAAACAGAAATAGCTCCCTTAGCTAATACAGCCAGAACAGTGGTGACCTCTTCTTCACTGACCTTTCCCCTACTGAGACTTACTTTTTCCCCAAGATCATTTGGGACTAGAAAGCTGGAAATAAGTTCTAGTTTCCTAGAATCACCTCAAAAAGGGCTTTGCCTTATCCCTAACAGGACTTAATTTGCCATTTTGTATTCTGGAGGGAAAGGAGGTTCCCTCTGCAACTCTAATGGGAGTCAGTGGAAAGAGAGTGATCCAACCCTAACTGTAGGAGCTGAGAGGCTAAGTGTGAGCAGCCTGGGCACCAAGACTTTTGGGAAAGGAATCCAGGGATTCGTCAACCCAGTCCTGACCAATGCAGGGGGTGGTGTGCCCCAACGACCTCTGACTCTGGGACTGTTCTCCATTCTCAAACTTCTCCTCCTCCTGGGATTCTCAGCTGCGGACTGGGGGTTCCCAAAACTTGGACCCCTGCCTCTCCTTGAATCTTCTCCACCCTGTAATTCCATTTCCCTTAGTATAAAATGGACAAGGAGAAATATCCAATTGTGTCTCTAACATTCTCTGTTACACTCAGGGTGGCATTAATAGTGGACTTCCTTGGTGGCTCAGAAGTACAGAATCTGTCTACCAACACAGGAGACATGGGTTCAATCCCTGGGTCTAGAAGATCCCCTGGAGAAGGAAATGGCAACCCACTCCAGTGTTCTTACATGGGAAATCCCATGGACAGAGGAGCCTAGTGGACTATAGTCCATGGGTTCGCAAAGAGGTGGACACGACTTAATGACTAAACCACCACCACAATAGCATTAATAGTGCTAGAACAGGAGGGAGGTTAGACCTGTCTTTGCCACCAAAGGAGTGGAGGAAACAAACTTAAGCTGAGTCAGGGACACAGATCTGGGGTACTTCCTATCTTGGAAAGAATAGATGACATCCCATGTAGATGGGGAAAGGAGTCCCAGTGCTCATCCTCCTTATATTCTTCGGTGGCCAGAGAAACAGACATACTAGAGAAGAAATTCTAAGGAGGTCAAGGTAACTCTTTGCCTCATTTTTTCTTGGGCAGGGGCGGTAAGAGGATGTGAAACAAAGATGGGCTCAGTGAGAGCAAGGACAGATGCTGACTAGTCCTTTTCTCAGCCCTCCGCTTCCTGTCTGCAAGCCTCTTCCTTGGCCCCTGGACAATGATTCCTGTACGACCATACTTGGCTGGTCTTGGCCCTTCCCCTCTCCCATACTTGGCCCCTGTTTTGACACTAGCTTTTCACCCTGAGCCACCACTCGAACACCGGTCCAGAGCTATCAGGGGTGTCTACAAACTTCTCAGGAGCTGGGCTGGGCTGGGTCAGGAGGGGTGGCTAAGAGCCAGAAAGCAAGCTTGTCCCTCCAACTCATTGTCTTTCAGATTCCTTTCCTCTTCTGACTCTCTAGCCACATCTTTCTTTCCATGTCTCTTTTTGCCTCATGTCTTTAGCATCATGCTACTGAAATTAGTTTACCAACGGGTGATATGGTGAATATATTTGGAGCCGCAGACTACACATGGCACATCTTCCAGAATGTCAATTTTACTTTTAAGATTTGGTAGGGGAAGATACACTATTCTTACACGAAAACTACACAAATATATTCTGCCGTGTAAATCAAAACTTGTAGTTTTTAAATATAAAACAGATACTTCAAAGACATTTCTGGCTTGTGACAGGTTACTTTGGATGGTTCTGGAACCCTGGGGGGGGAAATTCAGTCTCCGTAATCTTAGGGGTCCTTCAGAGGAAATACTAGGGAAGCTCTGCTTAGACCAGAGGTAACAACCTGAGACAAACCTTAACACCAGACAAGGGTATAAAGAAGTGAAGCAGGTGAGTGGAATGCAATAGGAGATGGCGAGAACTGATAAATGTGAGTCTGCTTAACTCTTAGCTCCAGCGGGTTGATGCCACCAAGGAGTGTGGGCTCAGTGTTACCAAAGATGGTTACTTTCTAGGGGGAGCCAGACAGTGGGTTTTACTGACATCTGATTGTTTAGTGTTTGTGCTGTACTTAGTCACTCAGTTGTGTCCCGTCTCTTTGTGACCCCATGAACTGTAGCCCGCCAGGCTCCTCTGTCCCTGGGGATTCTCCAGGCAAGAACACTGGAGTGGGTTGCCATGCCCTCCTCCCGGGTATTTAAAATGTTTACAACCAATTCAAATATTGATATTTAAGAAAAAACTGTAGAAATGTCTAACTACCTGCAAGCTGATTCCACCCATGGGCCCATGGTTTGCTGCCTCTGACCTCTACCAACATTTCTTCTACTTTCCAAAGGTATGTGTGGCCCAAACCTGGCCTTCCAAGACCTCCAATTCTCTTCCCAAGAGCCGGGGGCAGTAAGGTTCAGGAGGCTGAAGGAGAGAATGGAGCTCTCCTACAGGACAGCTCGGGAAGTATAACTAAAGAGAAGCCTTTGGGTACCAGTGGCAGGCAACATTTTCTCCAGCAAAGCAAAGGAGCCGTTGGTTACCACCCAACCACCTTTCCCCTGATCTTCAGGGATATGGAGCTGAAAACATATTGGGATCTGAAACAGAAATCAAAGATTCCTCAGAGTTGGAAGATGAGGCAAGCACGAAAGATGAAACAGAGAAATGGGAGAACAGGAGACAAAGGAAAGAAGGAAACTGTGAGCCTGGATAGGCGAAGGAGGAAGTTGGAATATAGACAGGTGGACTGGAGAGGGAGGGGTCTTTAGCCACAGAACCATACAAGGAAAACACAGTTCTCACAGTCATGAACACCACCTCTCCTCCCAGCAACTGAAATCCTTCCTCTGTCCATCTATCCAAGAGGTTAAAAATATCTGAGCTGGGTACCCAGCCAGACATTTCCAAGAACCTGTTTACTGACTGTTTGATTGACTTGGAGAGATGGTCAGCAGCTCCATCACTCAGCAAGGAATAAGAATGGACCCTGAGTGACATCTCAGGACTCAAAGCCTGTGGGTTTCACAATTACATCCCCATGTTCTGCCTCTCCTCTTCCTTCTCCCATCACTTTATTACCTGAAGATGACCAACCAATTGGTAGTCAGAAAAACTCCAGCCTTCAGAGCCTGTCCATTCTTTTCTCCATACATAACAGGCTCCCTAGGGGCACAGCAGGGTCACACCAAGAGAAGGGTCAAGACAAGACAGGAATAGCCTAAATTGGCTAAATTGGGCTTCATCAGTGGAGCTCACCTCCACTGGTTTTTGTGCTACTCAGTCATGCATTTACCTTAGGGAAGTAAATCAAATGAGATGCAATGCCTTCAAATGAGGAGTCACGAGTTCTTCGTAGTGTCACATTGTATATCCATCACTCTCTGTTTCTCAGTTTATCACTTCAAGTGGGAATCTTTCCCCTGAAATTGTGTACTGAAAAGATTGCTGTTGTTTAGTTACTGAGTCGTGTCCAACTCTGGCAACCCCACAGTACTGAAAAGTTGAGAGCTCAATTAACTAATTTCCAGAAGGTGGAGTAACTCCAGAGGTCTGTGAAGCATGCAGGAGTGTGAAAGAACTATACCATGGGAGTGTGCAGAGGGCCTGTCCTGGCCCAGTGGTCGGGAGTCCCATTAACGGGCCACCTCTCTCCCACCACAAAATTAACTAAGGTGGAGTCAGCTTCTGTACCCTGACCTCTTCTCAGACTCCTTTGTTCCCCCAGCACGGGAAGGGAATTCAGAGGAGCAGAGAGTGGTGTTATTTATGACAGGTCAGAGGAAGACAGTTCAGGGGACATACCTGGGACTGAGCTAATCAAGGTGGTAGTGGTGAATATGCCTTCACAATATTTTAGATAATAAGCACTTGTTTCCAGACTTTCCTGGTGGCACAGTGGATAGGAATCCACCTGCCAATGCAGGGGACATAGGTTCGATCTCTGGTACAGGAAGATCCCACATTTCCTTAGGACAACTAAGCCCGTTTGCCACAACTACTGAACCCAAACTCTAGAGCCCACAAGCTGAAACTATGGAAGCCCGTGCGCCTAGAGCTCATGCTCTGCAACAAGAGAAGCCACCACAATGAGAAGCCCGTGCACCAGAGCTAGAGAGTAGGCCCTGCTCTCGTTAATTAGAGAAAGGCCATGAGAAGAATGAAGATCCAGCACAGCCAAAAATAAATAAATATTTAAAATTTTAAAAAAGCACTTGTTTGCCATTGTTGAAACACTTCCCACAGATTTTTAAAATCATTACAGCAATCTTCTAAGGTAGGTAGTATTATTATTTTCCATTTTACAGATAAACTGTAGCACAGGTTAAACAAATTGCAAGGTCATACAGTTTGTTAAGTGGTGGAAGTAGGATTTGAATTTAGATAGCTTGACTCCAGGGTACATGTGCCTAATTACCACACTATACTATTTCTCCTTAATAGTATAAGAAGGCTGATCTTGAACTTCTTCTAGGCTATAGACTCACCTATTGGGCCAGGACCGCAGCCCTGGATTTGTAGCTATCTTTGAGAGGGAGTTTTTCAGCTTAGGAAATGGAAGTGGATATAGGGACAGAACAGAGACTGGGACAAAAGTTGCTTTGTTTTTTTTTCCACTCCAGAACTACTGAGTTCAGGATGCTTGAGACAAGGGCTGGGCCACTGGAGGGTCGGCAAAACATTTTCCTTATCCATCTTACGCATTCTGTCACCTAGAGATAGTCCGTGGAAGGAATTCTAGGAAAAGGTCTATATAGTAGTGAAAAAACTGGTCAAAAGTCACTTCTTCAGCCCAGTTCATAACCTTTAGCTCTTTTTTTTTTTTTTATATAACCTTTAGCTCTTATGTGATTTTTTTTTTTTTTAATTGACCAGGTGCTTGGGCAGATCTTCTCCATACTTTTCTCTCCCAAATTATATCTTTGTTTTTTCCAGTCTGTTCAAAGTTATCAAGGTGGTCCAGGATCCTGATTGTAGAAGTATCAGTTATTTTCTTATTAATTTTACTTTCTCTAGCTATTTTCTCTCTTTAGATAGTTTTCTGTCTGTCTTCTTTTAGATCTTCCTATACCACTTTAGACCTAATGAATAAATGGTACTAAGAACTGGATCTCCTTTAATGGGTGTATGTGTAGGTTATAGTTCCTTAAAAATTAATAGACATATGAGAAGAGTATGGGAAAGGAAGACCCAAAATATCGACCCACTTAAATGGAGAAACAGCTGGGCTAGGACCCAAGGAAGACTACTTAAGTGGGCCCATATGTAGATGTCCTGAGGTAAGGTAGGAGTTGTGTATCAAAGTCAAAAGGAAGTCCAGTAGAGACTTTTGTGCTTTAAGGGAGGGATGTATTTCCTCTGGGTGAACAGCTATAGCTGCCTACTTCCTTCCTCAGATTTTTCTGTGCTGTTCAACAGTCACTAGTCACATGGAGCTAACTAAATTTAAAACAAAAATAAAAATTTAGTTTGTCAGTAAAAGCAGCCACACATTTCAGAGCTCACTTGTCACCTGTGAACAGTGCCTACTGTATTAGTGCAAATGTACCACCTTTCCATCATTACAGAAGTTCTGTTGGACTGTACTGGATTTGAGCTATTAGGCTCCTGCTATCAGGAGGGGGTGCATATGTTCTGGCCCTTCAAGGCTCAAGTCTCTATGAGACCTTGGCTGTAAGTTATCTACCCTCTCCATCCCCTTCTTGTATCACACTCCAGTAGCCAGGCTGTGTACACAACCAGAGTTGTGTGCTCCATGGTCTCCCCTTCTCTTTGTCCTGCCCTCTGGCCAGCTCTTGTCCTTGCCCCACCCCTCCAGTCCCTGGAAAACAAGCTCCAGAAAAACTTTTCCATCAACTTTGACCTGGTTTCAAGTCTGGTCATAGATTTGAAAGAGGGAGGAGGCCCTAAATTCGTGAATAGGTAAGAAATGGAGGAGGCAAAGGTGAGGGTGAAGGTTACAGTCACCATGGCAACAGAGCTAGACCCTGATGCCTTGATAAAGAAAAAACAGGAGGCGCAAAAGAGCTACTGAGAATGAAAGCTGGACACAAAGACTGAACTGGAAAAGAATCTTTTCAATCCCACTTTATGTTCAATTTACATTGATTTTATCAACGCTGTTGGCTCAGATGGTAAAGAATCTGCCTGCAATGCAGAGACCCAGGTTTGATCCCTGGGTCAGGAAGGGCTACCCACTCCAATATTCTTGCCTGTAGAATTCCAGACAGAGGACCCTGGTGGGCTACAGCCATGGGATCGTAAAGAGTCAGACACAACTGAACTAACACTTTCATTTTTAATGAACTTTCAGGAGTCTGAAGTTGGGAATTACTATGTGGAGATCCACAGAAAAGCCAACCCCCCTCTCCCAATAAAGGCTAAGACTAGATTTGTCTGCAGAAGTTTAAACGAAACACATTTACTGAGTTATGATCATGTCCCTGGATAGGAATTGTTTTAGGAGCTGCAGCGATTAAAAAAGAAAATGGAAGCTGTCTTCAAAAAACTTGATATTCTTAACTGTAAAAATCCTTTAGTCCTGTATTATCTTGTCTTCCTACATATAAACGTTTTTACTGGCAAGAAACTATGATGAAACCAAAGTAAGAAATAAAGGTACCGTAACACTTTCCTCCCAAATGCCCTTACAAAATTCATTTCTCTGTATTTCAGGAGCTCATTAAACAAGCAAAAAAAAAGCCTTATATACTCCTAAGTTGAAGAAATTTAGTAATGATTAACTAAAGAAGTAGAAAACTAGCTTAGACCACCAAAAGACCCCACTATTCACTGAAGTTCTTCAGTGAATTGGACAAAAGACAACGTAGCTCAAATTCCTTCCCTCCTGACCCTCCTAACCCCCATGCTGACTATAGTTCTTAGGATCAATAAGAAATGGTTCCTCTATAGGGTTTTCAACAATCTGAGTTGTGAAGTAAGGGGGAAAACTCCTTTAGGCACATTTTCTTTCTAATAACTTCAATATTATCTCACAGACAAGAAGAGAAACATTTTTTTGCCATTAAAAAAAACTTTATTTTAATTTTTTTTTTTTTTTACAAAGAATACCCCCACCTGGGGTGAAAAATATATCTGGTTAAGTACAAAATATAGTTTTTCTCATACAAAAAGATATACAATTAAAAAACAAAAAATGAAACCACCTTCAGCCCACATACTTTTTTCAGAAAAGGGTAGATAGAGCTCAGAGCTCTGACACAGGACAGTGAACAAAGTGCTAAGGCGGAGAGTGACTGACCAAGTGCTACAGACTGCAGTTGAGACAGGGGCTGTCAACAACCCTGTCTCCTAACACTGGGCAGGAAGTGAGCCCTTGGGGCTTCTGTGAAGATCTGCCTTCTGATTTCTCATGGCAACATCTGGATGCTCTGATCACAGTGTTGGGGCATTTTATCTAGGGTTTCTCCTTGGGTTTGGAGAAGTCACAGTGGGCAAGGCTGATAGCAGCAACCCTTCTCACGTAATCAGTGTCAGAACTGCAGAATTCCGAACACTGGACAAAGTCTCAAAAGCAGTAACACTTTTTCTTCCCTGTCATTGTGCTTACCCCTAGAGACATAGTAGACCAGTTTTAACTTCCATCTGAGAAAGGAAAAAACCCCAAATTTGACACAAACTAAAGTGCTAAGGACATCGCCTCAGAATCAATTCCAAGGAGTCACATGAAAAAAAAAAAACAAAAAACATTCTCCCACATAAAAATGTTTGCCAACAGGAGAACACAGTGCAATAGGCTCTAAAAATGGCTTTTAAGACCTCTGGTGGGGCACAATTACTACTGCTTTATGACTGATTAAAACTACTTTCTAAACAAAGAAACTTAAGAGTTCCTCCCCTTTAATTCACAGGGGAAGCTTGCTCCAAAGTCCAAACCCAATCAATTCTGGAGGGCTTTTCTTTTTTTTCTGTAAGTGTACAAACAATGGGGAACAATGGTTTTAAGAACATCCTTTTCCCAAAGTTTTGGCCATGACCATTTTTTCTTTTCACTTTCTTAGTTTTCTAAATGGGCTCTCCTCCACATGGCAGAGGTTCAAGATCTATTGTTATAACAATATCTATTATATAATCCCCTCCATTCAACTGTGGGAACACCATTCCAGGATGCCATTTCTACCCCTTACTCAAAATTACTGAAAATGCCTCAATTTTCAAAGAGATTCAAGAAAATGGGATGGGCCTTAAGTTTTTTTTCTAATGTGTTTTTAAACCCATCTAGCAAAAAACTCTATCACATCATCTCGCTGGCTGAGGATGAGTGCGCACCCTTTAAGGCCCAGGAGATTGCCTGCAGATCACCTCCTACACTGGAGAGTCAGAGGCTGGGGTGGACCTGTACCCCACTGTGGAGACAATGTTGAGTCTCTAAAAAATTAAAGAGTCCAGGAAGAGAGCTAAAAAGAAACAGGTAGGTACAACTGCTTCTTTTCTTCCGCATGCTCACTGCACATTGTTGTTCAGGATGCAGGGATCAACCTGGGAGGAAGAAAAGAAAACGAGTATTTTAGTTTGGGTAAGGAAAAAAACAACAATCCAGTCTGGCAATCCCAAGAAGTTAACTTCCTATAAAAGGCTTAGCACAAATGTAGTGGTAAATGACAATTCTTACCTCAGAATAAGTAGGTGGTGGCATGAACCTGAACTCTGGAGCATACATAAAAATAGGGCTGTCTTGAGAACCATCTGTGTCATCTAGCAGAGGAGTAGTGGGGCTCTCCAACCGGTGATCTTCAGCAATGCTATCCATATAGCAAGGAGGAGCTAGAGAGATAAAGCATGGAGATAAGAAGCCCAGCCAAGAAAAGCCTAACCATCACAATTTTACAAACCCACCCAGGCCAGAGGGGAAACAATGATATTAGGTGTCTGGCTCACCTTCTGGGGTATCTGGGATGTTCAGGTCTACCCAACTCATCTCAGAGCTGGTCTGGCTGGCCATGCTGGACGTCCGGCTGCTGAGGCCTGACCTGCTGCCAATAACCAGAGGCAGGTCAAGAATGACTTTCTTGGAGCCAGGGACGCTAACGTAGATCTAGAAAGGAAGACATCAGTTTGTCAGGCTAGAAATCTGGAGAAACGCCACTATCATTTTGACGAATGAACAATTTTCTCTCCAACCCCATCCACCCACTCACCAGTAAGGAGTATTCAACTCGCAGGATATTGCAGCCCAAGATAGAAGGCCTGATTTTCTGCACCCGAAGGCTCTTGCCACGCCATGATGCACAGGTTCCGGAAATAATATGATTGCCTCTGACTGATGACAACTTCTGCGTCAGCACCTTGGTTTGGCCATTGGCAAGGTAAGTGTGGCGGGCTACAATGGCAGCTTTGGGGATCACGATACGGGAACATGTATTCTCAAAATCAGCATGGATGTTAATCTCATCACCTGGCAATGAGAAAGATGAAAACTAATGCCCAGTGCAGTCCATGACTTTTAATCTGTCCCTGCCTCCTGCCCTTACTCCCAAACCCACAGTTCCTGTTTTAGGTCTCCCATTTTAAAGCACTAGATTTTTACCTTCACAGAATCCTTTTCTGTCAATTCGTGCAGAGACAGACACCCGCCCATCAGGTATGAACATGCAGGAAACTTTCTTCTCCTTTTTAGCTGACACAGGTTCCTATGTAGAATGAAGTGGAAAAAGGCGTTTTGAGAATCTCTAGAGATCGTTTCTCTGCTTCTCTTTCCACTGCTTAAAGTAGGTAGTTTTCCCTCCCACCTTGATGACTTAAGGACTTGATTCCCTGAAGGGCTTCACTTTAATGCCCTAAAAACCTGACTATTTATCTCTGAAACCCAGAAGAACAGACTCTTAAAATGAATCTCACCAGTAAATCAGGAGTATTGACATCCACTAGATCCATCACTTCAAAGTTTTTCTTTGTCTCTTGAGTTGGCTGGCTGGGGCGATCAAGAAAAGCCTTCACCCAGTAGTCCACACACCCGTATTTTCCTTTGAAAGATGTTCCCAGAGGCCTTTATCAAGAAAAAGCAAACAATTTAAAAATGCTCTCCAAGAAGAGTAACTGATCTAAAGTGGGGAAGATTTTTACAGACAGATAAGATCACAGATGCATTTAGTTCATAACCTACCCCTGAGGAAGTTCAAAGCCGAACTTGTATTCATATTTGTTTCCAGGTCTCATGATCACCATCTCACTCTCACCTGAAGGGAGAGAAAAAGGAGTAGTTTCTAGGTTTCTTGTTACACTTAAAACGCATCTGTGCGATAAGGAATTTTTGGGCAGCATGCAAGAGTTATTGCAGAACCCCTTATGTTCTTAAATGAGATTCTGATGCATTCGCTGAGCAAAAAGTTGCAAAGCCCTGCAGTGCTGAAAGGCTCAACCTATTATCATCTCAAACAAGAAGCAAGCAAAGAACAAGCAATTATGAAGACATAAAAATCTTTCAATAGCTAAGTCAACATCCCTCAGAATCACCCGCAGAACACAGCACCCTGAGAAGTTGCACAAATCACCCTTTTTTGGGGGTGGGGGGGAGTTTGCAAGTTAAAACTAAAAAAGATAAAGAAGCCACACAAAATTCAAACCTCACAACCCAAGCAACTTAGGATCTACAGTGTGGGCTTTATCCGTATCAATTCTCTTCTTGAATCCGCTTTCACCCTCCAGCAAACAGTTGGGTCACTCACCAGCTGGTTGGTCCTCCAGGAGAAGCGTGTCTTCGTAGCGTAGGTAGTCCAACGTCTGCTTGCACTGCTGGGATCCCTGCATCCACAGGACTTTGGCCACTCCGCAAGCCAGGATCCTGACAGCTTTGACTCGAGTGACTTCACACACTTCCACTATCACCCGGCCAGCCACCTTCTCCCCACTGCCGTACACCTTTTCGGGGTCGTTAAAGACCACCTCGAAAGACTTGATCTTCTTGAACATCACCATGTTGGGCTGGGTTTGCTTAAGAGTTAAAAATGAGTACAAAACAAAACTCTCAAAGAATCCTTTGCTGTTAAGTTAAAACTTTTTCACTTTTCACTTCTCTACTAAATTTTCGAAAACACGTCCACCCAAAAATGTAAGCCGCGAATTATATCAAGAGATTGCAAGAGAAAAATAAGCTTTCTTTTCTTTCTTTCCCTCTAACAGCTGGAGGAAAGCGCCAGATCTCAGCGAGAAGGCTTCACGAGCTCCACCTTAGAAGACGAAACGCTAGTTTGCAACTGAGAGCCGGAAACTGCTTTATATAGTAGCCCGGCAGGCAGGTCCACGCGAGCGCTGGCCTGGAGGCTCGTGCTGCCCTCGTGCACAGCTCTCCCATTGGCTGCCCGCTCCTTGTTTACCAGGAGCCCCACCAATCAGCGAGGTCGCAGCAGCGCGTGGACACAGTGTGCTCCTGGCGGGGAAAATGGTTGTTGTGCACCGCTGCGGGGCTGGGAGGAGGGGGCGGAGGGGCTATAGGGCGGCTTCCGCTGTGTCCAAGGAAGGAATGCTTCGCTGACTCCAAAATTTAGCCGAGGCCAGTGGTCTTCGAAGGGCGGGTGCGGATGCTTTTGGAGTGGGAGCTATATTTTGAGGTAAAAAGAAAATGTGCTTATGATGGAATTTCGTGCCTAACCTCAGCCAGTGTAATTAATTTAGAGGCGACTGTTTATTCCCGGCTCACAAATCGCAAGTCGTGTGAAAAATAATCCCAGAGCTCCAAGAATACTTTAGGATGGGGCGGAGGACAGGGAGTTCAGTCGTTACTGTTCAGGAAGATCCCCTTTGTCCTTCTCTTGCCCCCCCCCCCCATCGCTCTTAAAAATCAACAAATAACCCCCTGCCCCTTCCCGTTCCCCCCATAAAAAATCCCGGCTGTGTGGGAAGGAAAAGAGAACTTGTCACAAATTTTTAACCTCTCCAGTGGTCACAGCAAAGCGAATGTGTGGGACTGACTGGCCACCCACCACTCCCTTTCTAGCCCCTTGGTCTGGAGGCTGGGGGCTCTGGTCTGTGTGCCTCTGCCCCTGCGTCCTCCACTCGGTTCTCTCTGTTCTCTGGACCGGTACAGTACGGGCGTGTCCACATCCTGCGCTTATCCCGTCATCTCTTCAGTCCCTGATCTGCAGAGTTAGGGAACACTTTATTTATGTTCTCCCAGTTACCTCATTACCTCTTCGTTAAAGTGTGTTCTTTGGGCTCTGATTATCTCACTCACTCCCTGCTTCTCCAGGAAAGTAATTAAAAAAAAAAGATGCTTCACTCTAGTCATCTTTTCCCTGAGTTATTTTAACTCTCTCGTCTTCCTCCCCTTTCCAACTTACTAAATCAAAGGTACACCTCTAAATCTGCTGCTCACATTCCTCACAGCCTTCAAGTTAGTTAAAAGCAGGAAAGTTATCATTTGTCACAGAGAAAGTGTCGGGGAAAGAGGGCCGTATTTCTGTTAGAAGGAACCATTCTGCAGTCTTTGAAAAGTTTTTCCCTCTAGACTGTTTAGAAATAGGTAAGAAAGGGAAGAAAAGACAGAAGGATCTTTAGCACACTGTATGTTCAAGCTAAAAGAAACCCTGACTCTTCATCCTGTGTTATTTGGCGCTCTGTCAGATGGGTTTTTCCCTAGCTGGCGGTGAGGTGCCTTAGGAGCTGACTCCTGAGAAATTTTTCATAGATGCAATTAGAAAGACTTGTATGCACAGATACAGGAATTCTCCCTTTTCTTTGATTCCTGAGTTCCTCCCTCCCATAGGTTGGAGAATCAGGAGATTATTACCTCATTTCTTGTGCTAGAAAGAGGAAGACAGTGTTCCCAAGATTGAGATGGGGAAGTAAACAAGAAGCATTAGAATATACAGAGATCCTACTCTCTTAGCAAGAAGATGGTTATTTGTTGCTGTGAAGGATCCTTCTTGTTGTTTGCACACCCTAACTGGGTTGACACCCTAAGGCTAACAAGTTACAACCCAACTGCACTATTAAGCAAGCTCAAGAATCAGGCATCAAGACTACTGGAAAACACACACCCACAGGACCAACCCCCAGAACAAAAAGGGGAACATGTTGATCCTTAGGGTGTGTGGGTTTGAGGCGGCACCCTCTTTAAGAAAGTTAACCAATAAGGCCTGAGTTGTTTTTAGTTGGTCAACAATATTGGTTGAAGTAGGTAGAGCAAGGAAGGCGAGACTCTCACTAAAGTAATTTGAAAATGTTTAATTGTAGCTTCCGAGAGAATTTTTAGGTTGATAGATGCGGAAGTGTACGTAAATCTGAAATACCAAAATGTTGACAAATAAGTACATACATAATGACAATATTATTAAACAGTGTGTGATGTGTAACTGCATAAATGTTGAGGGGCAGGGAGGCGAGGTGAGTGTGACAGACCAGGGTGGTATATATTTGGAACATCTTAGAGAAAGGGGAATGCCAATATTTACTTGGGCACAGCTATGGAGTACTGACTTGCTTTTTTTTTTAATCTTAATACCATTTTCTTTTGCTTTAAGTCCCTCTCTTGGGCACCAGTTTCTTCTTCCTTTCCCGGTTTGCAAAACTTAGTGCAGACCACTTGTTTGTGTTCTTTTGTGCCTGGGTTCCCTTAAATGCCAGAAAACGATTTCACTTTGGCAGCTGCTGCCTACCAGGCCTGTAGCCAGGACATGTTCTGAAATGGAGTTGTCCTGGACAGAGTTGTTTACAACCTTTCACCTTATAACCTGGTATTCTGATAAAAACGTGCCTTCTGATTCTTTTTCTCAGTTCCTGTGCCAAAGAAGAAAAAATCTTACAAACTTCTGTCCTGAAAACAGAGTACAAACATTTGTGGCATGCAAGGGAGGAAAACAGCAGGTCCAGTAAGGAACAGCAAAGGAGGACTAAATCCAAGAGTTTTGCAGATTAGATCATCTTTACCTGTTCCTTCCCCACCCTCTTCAATCCCAGTATCAATAGGAAACCAAGGGATGATTGTTGTTTGCTTTACAGGAGGTGGTTGAGCAAAGCCAAAGCTTCTAGTGAGAGAAGTGCCCTCTATGCTCAGTTCCGATCAGATACAGGAGCTGATTGCATTTCTCTTTTCTTTATGTTCTGATAAACATTTAAGACTCTAAAGACTCAAGGTTCCTAATAGCCCCCCTTTTTTTCCCTTTTAATCACTACTTTCATTTCACTCTGAAAATTTCCCTTTTACTCTTATCTTTCCCATTTTCCTCTAGGGAATATTAATTTAGAGACAAAAAAAGGTTTAAAAGAGAGGGTGGCATTTGAGGCTGATCAACTTTGGACATTCCTCCAAGTCACTGAGCACCTGTAATGGACCAGGTCCTTGACATAATTATCTCAGTGATATTTTATTTATAGATTCATCTGTCACCTTGTTCTAGAAGGATTTAAGGTTAGATTATTTCATTTAATTCTCACAATAACTCTGTGACTCAGAGTTAAGTCAGGCTCAGAGGGTTAAGTAATTTCCCTGCAGTCACTGATTCTGTAAGTAGAGCAAAATCTTGAACCCAGGTCTGTCTGATCTAAAGTAGGTACTCTTGGGGACTTCCCTGGCAGCCCAGCCATTATGTCTCCCTGCTTCCACTGCAGGGGGTGTGGGTTTAGACTCTGGTCAGGGACTAAGACACCTTGAGTGTGGTGTGGCCAAAATAAATAAATAAACTAGGTACTCTTTCTAATGTGTTGTCCTGCTTCTCAGTGCTTTAACACATGGTTTCTTGTTTGATCTTCACTGTAAAGGGTTTAGGATAAGACTCATAAAATATTAAAGTTAAAGGGGACTCTAGCAGTCATATTTTTTTAAAGAGAGGTACTTCCTTATTTTAGTTAAGTAGACTTGCTCTAGGACATATAGCTAGTAACTGGTGGAGCCACTCTCCACTCAGTTTAAACTGAGGATTCTTAATACTTAATCTAGAGTCTTGTCTCTAGTTTGTTTTCTGAAGGTTCTTGTTTCTCAGTTTAGCTTTAATTATTAAAAAAACAAAAAACAAAAAGACACTTCATCTGAACAGATTGCTGGTTGCCTGGGGTAGGGAGTAGATGAAGTGGGTGAAGGGAGTCAAAAGGTATAAACTTAACAGTTAAAAAATAAATGTCATAGAGATGTAATGCACAGCATGGTGACTATAGTTAATAATACTATATTGCCTATGTGAAAGTTGCTAAGAGAGTAGATCTTAAAAGTTCTCATCACGAGAAAAAAATCCTGTAATTATATATGGTGACAGATGTTAACTAGGCTTATTGTGGCGATCATTTTGCAACATATCTAAATGTCAATCATTAGATTGTACACTTGAAACTAATATAAGGTTGTATGTCAAACATACCTCAATTTAAAAAACACTCATCTTGGGGCTTCCCTGGCGGTTCAGTGGTAAAGAATCAGCCTGCCAATGCTGTAGACACGGGTTCGACCCTTGATCTGAGAAGCTCCCACATGCTTTGCAGCAGCTAAGCCTGTGGGCCACTATTGAGCCTGGGCGCTAGAGCCCAGGAGCTGCAACTACGGAAGCCTGTGTTCTGCAGCAAAGGAAGCCACTCCATTGAGAAGTCTGAGCACTGCAACTAGCAAGTAGCCCCAGCTTGCCTCATCTAAAGATAAGCCCCAGCAGTTTAGAAGACCCAGAACAGCCATTAAAAAGAAGAAATCATCTCATCTTGAAGTCCATATTTTATGTTTATTGGTGTCTCTATTTTTCTACTATGTTGAGGAAGGAATGGAGATCTGAGAGTTGTCCAACTTCAGGGAAAGATGGAGAGAGGAGGTGAATTAATTTGTTTAAAACCACTGCAGACTCCTTTAAGATATTTCTTAAGGTAGCCTTATGATATAAAAGACTTTTTTCTCTTTTCATGCTATCACCCATATGTTTTCTTTCATTTACTGTCAAATTTCTTAAGAGAATAACTTTTACCAGCTTTCTCTGTTGGCTAAACTTGTCCCTTTGTAGCCTGGCTTCTGCTGTCACTGAAATGATTTTCTTTACGTTTCCAGAGGAAACCAGAGTGATTTTTTAGGTCATATTCCCCTTGACTTCTATATAATTTGAAAACTGCCATCTTTGTAAATTTAAATGTTCTTTTGGACTTTATCCTTTTCTCCCTTGTCAGAAATTCCTTTTTTCTCTGCCCCACTGAAAGTTTTTCTGCTTGGCTCTCTCCTTTTCTGTCTTCAGGCTTTGCTGTTCAGTTTTTCCATCTGTACATCACTCATGGAAACCTCTAGCCTGTCTTGAAAGTTCTAGTTGGCATCGCAAACTCAACTTGTCTAGTATGGAATTCATAATTTTCTCCCTGTGCTCAAACTCACTTCTTACCCTTGTTTCTTTTAATGGGACCATTATATGTTCCCCTAGATATCAAGGCATAAAATCTAGAAACTCTTCAATTCCTTCCTTTCTGACATTCCTCACATTCAGTCAATTGCCAAATTCTGAAGAGGCCATCATTCCAGTGTTTTCCTAGAAGCTGTTATTTCTTACTCTCCTGCCATCACTCTGATTCATATCCTTGTTATTAATACTTTTGCATAAATTATTTTTGATAGTTTTAAACTGATCTTTCTGCTGTAATCATAAACCTCAACTACATTAATCTTACACAGTTGAGTTCCTATCTGTTCTTTGATGCTCCCAAACCCTCTGCTTACTGAATCAGATTGAAATACTTCAATCTACTTGAAGTCTTCACAAAGTGACCTCAACTAAACTTTCCAGTCTCATTTCCCACTATTTCCTCAGAAATGTACCCTACTCCTCAGCCAAACCTGAGTACACCGTGTTCCCCTAATATATCTTTCTCTGCATTTGCTTATACTTTTCTCTCTACCTGGAATGCCTGACTTTCCTCCCCATCTCTACTTTTTAAAATCCTACCCACTCTTCAGTAGACAGCCAAATAACTTTTCCTCTATGAAACCTCTCCTGATTCCCAAATCCCCTTATCTCTCACTTTATAGCCAAATAGAATTCCATTCTCTTTGAATACTCCATTCCACATTTTTTTTATATTTCTCGTATGGAACTTACATGTAAAGTTTCTTTTCTCTCCTATGGAATGAATTCCTAGAGAGCAGGATCTGTGTCCTTTTAAATATTTTTATTCTTCATAGCATCTAGAAGAGTACATTTCATAGAGAAAATATGTTATTAAATATAAATTGAATTGATAGATTGGGATATGTCTGTGCAATAGAATATGCCACTAATTCAGATCCTAGTATTGTTTCTTATTAACAATAAGAAACCTAATCTCAGTTCCTCCTGCTACACTTGAACATAACCAGTCCCTCTTCCTCAAAGCCTATGGCCCAGTTACGTATAGAGCAAGAGTGGTGAGGCGGTGAGAGGTGATGGTTTGTTTTCCTATGAGGGACAGTTGGACTGTACTGAGTTTATAAACATGAGGGAGCTGGGACATTTTGTGCTTAACCCAACTTCCCCTTTTCTGAGTTCTTTCTTACACAATTCTGTAATTCAGTTGGCTCAGCCCTGCCACCCAGTGGATAAATTAAAGTACTATCGAGATCCTCTGCTTCACTGACTATGCTAAAGTCTTTACTGTGTGTGGATCACAACAAACTGTAGAATTCTGAAAGAGATGGGAGTATCAGATCAGCTTACCTGCCTCCTGAGAAACCTGTATGCAGGTCAAGAAGCAACAGTTAGAACCAGACATGGAACAACGGACTGGTTCCAAATTGGGAAAGGAGTACGCAAGGCTGTATATTGTCACCCTGGTTATTTAATCTTATAGGCAGAGTACATCATGAGAAATTCCGGGCTGGATGAAGCACAAGCCAGAATCAAGATTGCTGGGAGGAAGATCAACAACCTCAGATATGCAAATGATACCACCCTATGGCAGAAAGCGAAGAGGAACTAAAGAGCCTCTTGATGAAGGCGAAAGAGGTGAGTGAAAAAGCTGTCTTAAAATTCCACATTCAGAAAACTAGGATCATGGTATCTGGTCCCATCACTTCATGGCAAATAGATGGGGAAACAGTGGAAACACTGGCAGACTTTACTTTTTTGGGCTCCAGAATCACTGCAGATGGTGACTGCAGCCATGAAATTAAGAGGCTTGCTCCTTGGAAGAAAAGCTATGACAAACCTAGGTAGTATAGAATTGAAATGATGCTTTTGAACTGTGGTGCTGGAGAAGACTCTTGGGAGTCCCTTGGACTGCAAGGAGATCAAACCAGTCAATCCTAAAGGAAATCAATCCTGAATATTCATTGGAAGGACTCATGCTGAAGCTCCAACACTTTGGCCCCCTGATGCAAAGAGCTGACTTACTAGAAAAGACCCTGATGCTGGGAAAAATTGAAGGCAGGAGGAGAAGGGGACGACAGAGGACGAGATGGTTGGATGGCATCACCGACTCAATGACATGAGTTTGAGCAAACTCTGGGAGGTGGTGATGGACAGGGAAGCCTGGCATGCTGTAGTCCATGGGGTCTCAAAGAGTCGGACACGACTGAGAGACTGAACAACAACAACAACAAAATCAAGATCCTTAGGCCACACGGAAGCATTTCTGAGACCAGAAACTTGACCAGACAGTTCCCCTGAGTGAGGAAGATGATTTTTTGATCTCAAGAAGAAGGAGATATTTTTGCAGAAAGGAATATTGCAATATAGAGAGCTCAGGAGGCTTGCTTAATTCACAGAACTAGGACTAAATTCGTCTAATTTATGGTTTGAAAATCTTGCCACTAGCACATCTCTGATCCTTAAAAAAAGAAGCCACCTCCTTTGTAAAGATTTCTCTGATTTCTACAAGCAGATTTGTCACTTTCTTTGTATTCTCAATAGCATATTGGACATATTTATCTATATTATAAATGTTAATCATATATCTGTTTATTTGTTCCTCCCTACTAAACTGAGTTCCCCAAAGATAGAAGCCATGTTTTCTTATGGCCTGGCATAGTTTAGGTGTTCCAAAAATTCTAAATAAGGGTCAAAGTCAATCCATAGGATTATTTTAGCCTGATCAGTTAATGTGTCACATATTTAGCACATCCCATTGCCCATTCTTCTGGTTTTGGTTTCTTCTCCAGCACTGATGGTATTCTCCCCTGTAGGCTTGGTCGTGGTAGATGCAGGGCAGTGACCTCCATAAAGAGAAAATTAAACCATGGCAGAACATTTTCTGTTTCAGGCACTACACTTTTCAGCAAAGGACTTTTTTTTCCCCCCTTTATTTATTTATTTATTTTTTCAGTGGGTTTTGTCATACATTGACATGAATCAGCCATAGATTTACACGTATTCCCCATCCCGATCCCCCCTCCCACCTCCCTCTCCACCCGTTTCCTCTGGGTCTTCCCAGTGCACCAGGCCCGAGCACTTGTCTCATGCATCCCACCTGGGCTGGTGATCTGTTTCACCATAGATAATATACATGCTGTTCAGCAAAGGACTTTTTGATTCTTTGCTGGAGTAAGGTGGGGTTGGAAGGCAGGATGAAAGACTGATTAATTTTTTTAAAAATCCAGCTTAACTAGTTCCTCATAGGTAGAAGTGGAAGAAGAATGCTGTATCAAAGACCTATTACACAGTTTTTATTGGGCCTTTGTTGCTGTGCAAGGGCTTTCTCTAGTTGTGGAAAGCCGGGACCACTCTTCATTGCAGTGCACAGGCTTCTCATTACCTTGGCTTCTCTTGTTTTAGAGCACGGCCTCTAGGCATTTAGGCTTCAGTTGTGGCCTGTGGGCTCTACAGTACAGACCCACAGGCTTAGTTGCTCCAAGGCATGTGGAATCTTCCTGGACCAGGGATGGAACCTCTGTCCCCTGCATTGGCAGGTGTATTCTTATCTGCTATACCACCAGGGAAGTCCACAAAACCCTTGATATTCAAAATATCGGTTCTTTAAACCAGTAGCAAAGAATGATTCCACAGTAACCCTGCAGTAGAGGCAGAATCCAATTATATTTCTTGATTTCGCTTTCACTTTCTCAAAGCTGACCCTCCAATCACACACATACTATATCTCAGGAAACACATGTGACTTATTTCTTCCTAATAACTATTAGGAGGATGATGAATAATTTGGTTTGGGAGTGGGCAGGAAAACTGAGGAAGGCCTATTATTTTCTAATCTTCTGCCTTCCTTCCTTTCCTTAGTGCTGCTGCAGTTTCTTGGCACTGATTTTGAGAACCTGCAATTACTGGACCGTGGAAATTATCTCTACTTCCTCGAGAAGAAATGTGGGAAGGAACTTGCCATGAAGTATACAAGGTGGGGTAAAGTGGGTAGGAAGGGGGTTGGGTGGGTTTGAAAAATGATGGAGGTGTCCACAAGTATAAGAAGTTAAGGGGAAATACTCAGGACTGGCCAAGGTAGAAATGCAGTCTCTTTATTTATTTATTTATTTTTTTCAGCTCAGAAGTGTCTTTAATGACCCCAGCGAGCAATCAGCAGAGGTTCCCTGAGAGGTTCAGGAGGGGGTCCAGGGACCTTGGGCCTGGAAGGAAGGGCCATCCTCTCTCCGCGTGACCTTTGGGAGCTGCTGGGTGGAGGCTGTGGGAAGGGGGTCCCAAACACAGGGCCTCTGGGTGCTGCATATCTCACAGCCGGGATGGCCTGGGGCATTGATGAAGGTGCACGAAGGGCAGGGCCAGCCGGGCTGAAGGGGGCTGGGCAGGCTAGAGTTGGCTGGCTGAGGGGTTGGGGGCAGCCCCAATGACTGCAAGAACAGGCGCCTAGTTTCCCATCCACCTTCTGGGGGCGTTGAGGACTGTGTCCTGGGGCTTCAAGAGGAGCTGAGAGCAGGTAGAGGAAAGCAGGGTCTCCATCCCGCCAGATCCCATAAAAAGCAAGGCTGTGTTCAGGGACACACAGGCACCTCCCGATGACCCAGCGCCACACGGCCGGTGGGAAGCGGAGCTCTGAGAACACCTGCTCCTGAGGGCCCTGATGGTCAGTGGGGGTGAACCTGCAGTGAGACATGGGCAGAGGACGCAGCGTCTTCAACTGTGACCTGGAGCCTGATGGGGCCAGGAGGAAAGCAGGCCTCCTGGAGCTGGACCCTGAGGGCCACATGATGCTGGGCCAGGATGGCTGCTGCTTGGGTTTCTACCTTCTCATCCCTCATGGCTGCTGCTTGGGCTGACCCTCTACAGCCCGGGTCAGGCGCCCTGCCAGCTCTTCTTTCTCCATCAAGTCTCCAGGGCTCCAAGGACGATCCACCTTGGGTTGGGGGGCCTTGGGTGTGGATACTTCAAGGGGACTGGGTGGGGAGACAGGGCGCGTTTCTGGGCCTAGGACTGGGGGCAAGCTGTCACTGCGGTTCTGTCCTGCCATGGTAGCATCTTGGACTAGGGCTGCCCACCGCTGAGCTTCCTGAGGGTTGGCGAAGTGCAGGCTGAGAGTCCCAGGCCCTCCCGGTGGAGGCTGCAGCTCATGCTGGCAGGGGCCTCGGAGTGTGTATGAGACTGACTCCAAGGGCCACTCCAAACTACCGCCCCGGGGCCCGCTCCCAGCATCTCCAGCCGGAAGCGCCCTGGTCGCTCAGGGTCCGCACTCAGCTGCAGCCTTCGCAGCTGGGCCTCCACGTCCAGGCCGGGGCCCAGCGGCCTCACCGCGGCATGCACAGCCAGCAGCACCGCGGCCAAGCCGGGGTCAGAGCGCGCGGCCAAGCTGCCCCCCGGCGGCCGCAGTCTCTTTTTTAAAATCAAAATAATGTAATATAACTTAGTCAAAAATCCCATAATTTTAATTCTTACATAAAAAATCAGCAGTTCTCAGTTCACCCTAATTATTTCTCTTTCAATTATTTCAACTTTTTAATCTGGTATTTACTTCATATTTCTTTTTTATCAATGAATTAATAATTGATTTTTGATTTTGGCTGTGCTGGATCTTCGTTGCTGCAGGGCTTTCTCTAGTTGTGGTGTGCGGACTTCCTGTTGCAGTGGCTTCTCTGTTGAGCACGGGCTTTAGGTTCACTGGCTTCAGTAGTCGTGGTACACAGGCTTAGCTGTTCCTTGGCATGTGGGATCTTCCCAGACCAGAGGTCAAACCAGTGTCCCCTGCATTGCAAGGCAGATTCTTAACCACTGGACCACCAGGGAAGCCTCTCATATTTCTAAATTATATATTTCTTCTTTTATTTCTTAATTTATAAGTATTTGACATGAATTTGAGCAAACTCTGGGAGATAGTGAAGAACAGGGAAGCCTGGCGTGCTGCAGTCCATGGAGTCAGTCGCTCCATCGTGTCCAACTCTTTGCGACCCTTGGACTGTAGCCCCCAGGCTCCTCTGTCCATAGGATTCTCCAGTCAAGAATACTGGAGTGCATAACGATTCCCTTCTCCAGGGTATCTTACCCACCCAGGGAGAGAACCCGGATCTCCTGCATTGCATGCAGATTCTTTACCATCTGAGTCACCAGGGCAGCCCAATATTAGACATATCATACTCTCTTTTTGCTACAGTATTTGAAATTTTATGTGTCTTATACTCCCTATCCCTATCTTCCCATTCCTCCTACCTCATCCTCCTGATAGAGTTATATCACAATTTTGACCAAATCAGTAGTCAATATTTACATTATTATCACTATTATTGTTGTTTAGCCGCTAAGTGTCCAATTCTTTGTGACCCCACAGACTGCAGCACGCCAGGCTTCCCTATCCTTCACTGTATCCCAGAGTTTGCTTAAATTCATGTCCATTGAGTCGGTGATGTTATCTAACTATCTCATCCCTGCCGCCCTCTTCTTCTTTTGCCTTCAACCTTTCCCAGCGTCAAGATCTTTTCCAGTGAGTTGGCTGTTTGCATCAGGTGGCTGAAGTATTAGAGCTTCACCATCAGTCCTTGCAATAAATATTCAGGGTGGATTTCCTTTAGGATTGACTGGCTTGGTCTCCTTGCAGTCCAAGGGACTCCCAAGAGTCTTCTCCAGCACCACAATTCAATTATGACTATATTAATTCTACATCATCACTATAAATAACATCAATTGTGGAGTCAAGTAGTATATTTTGATTGTTTCATGTCTTGAACAACCCTTTGTTTGTTATGAAGCCATAATTATTTAAGCAATTTATTTAGTTTATTATGCACCTACCTTTAGTTTATTTCTTTTTTAAATTTATTTTTAATTGGAGGGTAATTGCTTTATAGTGTTGTGTTGGTTTCTGCTGTACAACGTCAATCAGCCATAAGTATATACATATGTCCACTCCCTCTTGAACCTGCCTCCATTAAGTTTATTTCTGAAATGCCAATTCTGTCAAATACTTATTAATATTTTCTCTCAGATAGTCAACATATTAGACAATCTAAGAAATTCGTTTTCTTTCTCCTGAAGACTTGCTCCAGCCCCACTGGGTAATTCTTTTTAGTCATCAGCGCCATCTGCTGACTGTTAGCGGAGTGGAAAGACAAAAATGAAGCACCAGGTTGTTTTTAAACCAGAAAATGTCCTTTCCATGATCTCTAACCTTGAGAATCTGGAGGAAGGAATATGGTCCTTGTGATAGAAGAGAGAGTATAAAATATTTAAATATTCTCTTTCCTTCTTTTTTTTTTATGTGAACCATTTTTAAAGTCTCTATTGGATTTTGTTACAATATTGCTTCTGTTTTATGTTTTGTTGTTACAACACTGCTTCTGTTTTATGTTTTATTGTTTTGGCCTCGAGGGATGTGGGATCTTTGTTCCCAGATCAGGGATCAAACCCACACCCCCTGCACTGGAAGGCAAAGTCGTTATCACTGGACCAGCAGGGAAATCCCTAAATGCTCTCTTTGCCTTGTCATCCTCTTCTTTCCTGTTTTCCTAGAAGAAGGAAATTCTGTTATAATCTTCCTTTTCATACATTGGTCTTTCTAAGCCTTTGACTGACCCACCAAAGGAAGAGGGAAAGGTCAGCTACCTATTTAGTTTACTTACACATTTATTAGATGTACTAATGTTTGATAAACTGCACATATTTGAAGTGTATAGTTTCATAATTTTTTAAATCATTGCCACAATCAGGATAATGAACATTCTACTCCAATTTCCTCGTGTGTCTTTGTAAACCATCCCTCTCTCCCTCCCCAGACCATCCACAGGCAACCACTGATCTTTTTTCTGTCAGTATATATTAGTTTACACTTTTTATAATTTTATACAAATGGGAACATACAGTATGTACTCTTTTTTTGTTGTTGTTTGGCTTCTTTCGTATACATTCTTATTTTGAGATTCATCATATTATTGTTTGTATCAGTAGTTTATTTCACTTTATTGCTGAGTGGTATTGTATGCAAGTCTTTATCCTTTCTCTTGGAGAAATACTTAGAGGTGGACTGTTTAGAGTGTATGGTAAGTATATGCTTAACTTGTGAAGAAACTGCCAAAAATTTTACAAAGTAGTACTAATTTATATTCCCACCAATAGCATGTCAGAGCTTCACAATTTGCCAACACTTGATATGGTCAGTCTTTTTAACTTGAAAATTCCAGTGGTTGTGTAGTGTTTTCTCCTTGTGTTTCAAATTTGATTTGCATTTCCATGATGAGTAATGATGTTGAGCATCTTTTCATGTGCTTATTTTGAACTACTCATTTTTAAATACTCCATTGATAATAGGGTTAACCCTGAGTTTGGGCAAATGAAGCAAATGACAGGTGCCATAAAAGAATCTCACTCCCCGATTGGCTATGAAATTCTTCTTAACTTACTTGAAATTCCCACACTTGAGGGATGAAGTTATGTACTCTTTTGAGTTAACCAATATAAGGAGCAGTTTCTCAAAAAGATGTTTTGAGTTAAAATGCCTAAGTTATCTGTAAGTGAGGACAGCAATGGATATGTTTCCTCTAATTTTCTTCCATTAGAACAGATTGTTTTCTGGATTAGCTAAGTGTCTTAGTTGCATTCGACTCTATGTGACCCCATGGACTGTAGCCCGCCAGGCTCCTCTGTCCATGGAATTCTCCAGGCAAGAATACTGGAATGGGTTGCCATTTCCTCCTCCAGGGGATCTTCCTGACCCAGGGATTGAACCCGTACCTTACAGGCAGATTCTTTACCATCTCAGCCATCAGGGAAGCAGGTCATCTTTAAAAGTAAAGAGACTGTGCTTTGGGGGAATGGCAGAGTGGCTGCGGTCCTTAGAGAAGATAGAGAGTCAGGAATAGAAGGTAAAGAATTGCAAAAGAACTTTGAAATAGCAGACCAAAAGGACGCTCTGTCTGGTAGGCACTGGCTGGTGTGTATGTGTGTCCTGGAGAGTTAGGTTAGATGGGTGAGACTGAGAGAAGAGGGAGGAGTAAAGCGCTGTTACCTTAGAACATCCTGGACTAGAACAGCTTCTATTTGCTTTTCTTCTACAAACTAGATTCCTTCTATCTGGGGCTTCCCCCTACTTTCCAGCTCTCCCTTTTGGGTTTCATATGACAGAAGAAGAAAATAGTTTTTGTGATGGCAGCCACTGCCTGCAGCTCCCTTTCCCTGCCTAGTCCACAACTAAAATCTTCAATAGCTGTTTTCTTGACAGGACAGTATAATGTCAAGATTAAGTTAAGTCTCCGAAGCCAGATTTCCTGGATTCGGTTTCTAGCTCTACCATTTGTAAGCTGTGTTACTGTGGAAAAGTTGCTTAGTCTTCCTGTACCTCATTTTCCTTATATAACAACAGAGATAAGAAAATTACCTTCCTTAGAGAGTTGTGAGTATTAGATGAATTAATAATTTTAAATTGTTTAGGAAAATGGCCTGGCAGGTTTTAAGCTCTCAGTAAGTGTTAGCTCTTAATTGAATTTTAAACTCTTTGGCCCCACTTTCAAGGCACTTCATAATCTCGCTTCTATCCATTTATCCCTTACTTCTCATCTACTTCATTTGAATTTTGCTGGTTTCTTCACTGAATCATGAATCTGTGAATGTCTAGATGGTTTCCTCTGCCTAGAAGATCCTTAATTCAAAACCAATCTTACCCAGTCTTCAAAGATCACTTCAGATCCTATCCCCTCTATTACCTCTTATTATTTATTATTTGAGTTCTTCTCAATCATCTTCCCATTTGAATTCATAGTATCATGGAATTTAGTGAATAATTACACACTCATCACTCCATGTAAGTCAGTTTGTCTCCCTAATAGCCTGTAAACTTCCTGAAGGCAGAACAATATCTCATGCTTTTGAGCCCTCTTTCGGTGCAGTGAACACATTGACTTTATGCCATCTTAAGCGTCTGTAAAGAGATTCAACATAGACAACAATGTGAAGACTCCATAGCTTTAATATCAGATTAGTTAGGGGTGGGGATGATAGCTTCTTTCCTACCCGTGTCATTCTCCAAAGACAGAGATTCCTTTCACCAAAAATCCAAACAACTCCCACTTCATTTATGAACCAAGAAAGCAGAACACATCTTACCCACATTATACTTATCAAATAGATTCTTTTCCTCATCGTTTCCTCCTCTTTCTACCTTCCAAGAGAAAATATCGTTCGATTTTGAGTTTCTGATGGGTAATGATCATGTCTTCCTCTTTCAGTTCTTCTCTATTAAAAGTCTCAACCCTTAAGTTTTCTACTGATCCTCAGAACCCCATAACCTCTACGCTTGTAGGGGTGGTCTCAGGAGGAGATGGACTGGAACAATTTGCTTACTATAAACGAGACTGGGAAAATTAGTGAAGAGCCCCTACTGAGGTCTGGAATGCAGAAACCTTGCCCAGAATCCTTATTCTGTGATCATTTCAACCCTAGACTGCCGCCTTCTCTCGTCTTCTCTCACTCTGGAAAAATGTTATTGTTTCATGTGTTTCTTACCCTCATTGTTAATCTTCAGTGATTCTTATGTTCTCCCTTGCCAATCTCTATCTGCAAATCACTTCTAGACCCATCATGGTTACTGAATGTTGGCCTGGTTACTGAATGCAAAGCCACAGAACAAAGAGCCCAGAAAGAAGTGGAGCTAGGAGGGTTGCTGAGGAAAGAGGAACCCCGGCATCTGAGGGGAAGAGGTGTAGTTTTTCCAAGTCTGGCAGGAAGGCTCGGGCGTCCTCCAGAGCTGCCTGAGCTGCCACAGTAAAGTTAGGGTCACCGGAGATGACAACATCAAACACACAGGAATGAAAGTAAGCGTCTTCAACCGGCAGCCCTTCCTTGCACAGCTGTCTGGCAGCATCCATGGTTATAGTTCCCCGACGACTGCGCACTGAACGGGAGAGCCGCTGACTCGGAGGGCATCCCCCAACGCAGAGCTGCAGGTCCTGCTCAGCTGAGAAGGCCCTGGCCACATCCTCGGCCACTCTGATGGAGAAGGAGAGCTGCCCAGCTGTCTGCCGAATGATTATAGTTGTGCCAATGTAGGCAGCTCGGATCTCCACATGGCTCCCAGGGTTAGCCGTTCGAATGGACAAACTTGAGCCCCCAGGTCGATCACCTCCATTGATAGAACCATCTTCAAAGGCTGCAGGAAGGTTGTCTACCTCAGCCTGGTAGACCTTTTGATCAATGCATTCCTGCATGTTCTTAAATATAATGGTGAGCTGTAAGGGCAAGAGGGAGAACACAGTTTATTTGGGGCTCAGTGCAACCTTCCCCGCTTCCATCAACCAGGCCTCATTATTGTACATAGTCAGGGATCTGATCCCAGCAGAGATGCAAGGCTTATCATGGGCCTCACTCCTTGATCCTGTCTTTATGTTCTGATACTGTTTCATCCCTGCTCCATCCCTTTCCTTCCTGTTTGGGCTCAACCTCAGCTCCTCCCATAGAAGGAAAAGTTTCCTTTCTGTAACTCCTCAACCCAGGGCTTCTCAACTTTCCTCTCCAAGGAGGGAAAGTGATTTACAGGAGCAAGTGTTCCGTAGGGGGAGTGCTTCAAGATGTGGGAGTGGTTGAGGAGGAAAGGGAATAGAGCAGCGCTGCTGAAAACTGGTAGGGTTGGCATGGGAGTGGAACCCTGGGGTGACCATGGAGGAGCAGTTGAGTCCCTGACCTTCCGTGTGGTGGTGGCGTTGGCCCCCGATGCCACGGGGGAGCTGGTGGCCTGGACAAAGAGGAAGTCATTATCCAGCAAGGGCCAAGCTCCTTGGACACGGCACGTGTGAAAGTGGTGATGGAAGGTGCGCACGTGAGGGTCCCCGAAGGAGGCGCAGTGCAAGAAGCCTGGGGGTTGTCGGTGCAGTCGGGAAAACCGGCCTTCATAGTCACAGGGGTCTGGGGCTGGGGAGCCAGAGGCGCGGATCGGGCCTGCGCCTGGAAAGACGGGGCCCCGGGGTGGGGGAGGGGCCGTCGGGCCCTGGCGGGAGCAGTTGTGCTGAATCATCAGGTCTTCGATGCCGTGCACAGCAGAATGGAAGGCGAGGTCCCCGCGGCAGGTGCGGGCCGTGCGCCGAGTGCAGAGCGCGTAGGAGCGGAGGGCTCGGCAGAGGCCGCTGGAGCCCACCCCTCCACCCCGGCCTCCTCCTCGAAGGGCTTCTGGTGAACCCCCACCTCTAAGGCTCAGAGTGGAAGATACATACTCAGCATTGCAGCGGAGGATCTTGCATTGAGAATAAGCTGAGGGAGGAAGGGAGAGAGGAGTGTGAGCGGGTCCCCAGATCCCCGCTCAACCTCAACCATAATTCTCCCAGGTCTCATGGGGGGATAGCAGCAGATCCTAAAACCCAGCTGAGAGCCTCCCCCAGTTCCCAATCCCCAGCCGCCAGCCCCCAGCTTCCTAGTCTTGTCCTCATTCAGTCTTGCTAAAGATGGGTAAGCCCTGCTAGATCTCTTCTGCCTGTGGATCAAGGGCTTTCCCAGTGCCCTTCCCCAAGTTGAATGGTGAATAAAATATACCTATCTGAGAGTGGAGCAAGTGACTGCGACCCCTCAGCACCCATCTCATCTCATTCACCCACGCTCACATGCCCACCCCTACATTGCAGCCTACCCCCTAGACCCCCCAAAGCCTTACCTAACCCTTCCTTACCATGTCCACAGAGGAGCAGCAGGAGAGTGAGAATGCTTAGAGTTGGGGGACTGCCATGGGGGGACCAGGGACTAGGGGACTGGCCTGGGTCCCCCATACCTATCCAGCCAGGTCCCCCCAGGTTCCGGTTCTTTCCAGCTGATGACCCTCCTACCTAGTGAATTTTGACCGGACGTCCTGTAAGGGACTGAAAAAAGAAATGTGGCTGGGCATGGGGAAGAGAAGAGTTGAAGATTGTTCAGAATGATGTGAAGAGAATCTGGGAAGATCAAGAAAAGAATGAGCTGACTGGAGTTTAGGGGAAATGAGACTCCCTGAACTAAACATGCGGCTGTTAAGCCTCTGTGCCCTGCTTTTGTGACCACTTTCAGGCCCCTTATGCAATACCCCTAGGTGGGGGTGGAAGAAAGGTTGAGTGGACTCGGGGGGCAGAGTCCACTGTATTGCCCCATACTGAGCTACCAAACAGCAGAAATGTCAAAAAGAGGAATCATGTGGATAGATCAGATCTCAGTCATACCAGTGGGCTCCCCAACAGAATTAGGATCTGAAAATATATCAGAGACTACCTCTTATTTGCTCTTCCCAATCATGAGGGGACACCCTACAGAGGTCATTCATTGATTTTCCTCCTTTGTGTCAGAATTTTCAGTAAGGAGGAGTAAGGGTGGGATATACATCCCATCTCTGGAATCAGTATTCAAATGAAAAGGGAACCAGTCTCTTTCATCTACTGTAGAGAGCTAAAATTATCCCTCTGTCTCATGGAACAATGGATGCAAACCAAGCATGCAAATCAATATTTGTTATGAGTCAACATTTCTTCTTCATGAGTCAACATTTCTTCAAATCTGACTGAAGAACCACTCTTTCCATTGATCTTACCTTTCCATCGATCTTAACTTTGCAAGTTTACAAGTCAATCTTTTGATGAGGACAAGGCTTGGGGAGGGGCTAACTCCCTCTTGCCAAACTACTCTCTCTGGAGTTAGGGATATGACTGAGGGAGAGTCATGCAGGAGGGAAAATAGGATGATGGGACTAGAGTTGTAGGGAGAAATCACTTACAACAAGGAATAATCCCCACCCTTGGAAGCCCAATGTGAAGGGCACTGATAAGTAGGAACAAGATAGAGGGTATCAGTGACTAATCATCTGAAGCTAAATTTGGCCTTGGTGAGAAAACCACAGAATAGGAGGTGTAGGAAACTTCTACTAAAGAAGGAGACTTCATCAGAAGTCTTGAGGTAACAGGAGGAGAGAGCTAAGACTCCCAGAGGAGAGATGGAGGTTTAGACTTCTAGTGGCCAGAGGCCAGAAAGCTTAAGACAGAAGGAGAAATGGAGACTGGGGCACCTTGGTATGGAAGAGATCCTAGATTTGCACCAGAGACATCCAAGTTGATGTCATAATTTTATGAGATTCTAACTTCAATTTAGAAGCTTTTTAAAGGAATTGCAATTTAATTTTGACTTACTGTTTCCAGAGGTCAAACATTAGTCTGATATCCAATTCTCCAGCCATGACTGTCTACTGTATCAGTCAGCTCCAGCCAGGGGATCCCCCGTCTCTTTCTCCATGTCTCCCCTAGGTCCCCAGACCGGCTGCAGTCTCACTGAGGTCAGGGAACCAGAGAAGGTCTGGTGTGGGGGGAAGGGGGACTAGATGGCTGGCCGGAGTACTGGACAGCTGAGCGGGGGAGGGACGTGGCTACTGAGTTGACTGTTTTAAAAATAGCTAAGTCCAAAATTCCAGGAGTGTTGATGGGGGTAGGGTGTTGGAGTGTTGGCAAGGGGGTGGGGAGGGTGGAGAGGGTAGGAGGATTAGAAAGAATATGGAGTATAGGGTGCCAAGTGGCACAGCAAGGATAGAAATATGACCAGCAAATCAGATATCCAGTTTGAGCTTACATGATTCTAGTCCCTGCCTACTCCAAGCAGCCCTCCAGCACTGTCAATAATTTAAAAGCCCTCAGGCCTTTAAAAATTAGAATGGACAACTGTATACCTTTAGCTCACCACCCTCATCCCTGCCATATTGAATATTGCATTTAGTTTCTACAGAACATATCTAGGAGGTAGCTGACTTTAAATAAGTTCCATAGCAGAGGTAGTTCACAGCCCCTCCCCCATCTTTGTAGAGTATTTCAGGACTTAAAAAGCCAGCTGTCTAGAGAAGAAATCTGAGCTCTGAGTTGTTTAGGATGAGTGTTTGTTTCAGTCTACCAGCTCAGATCCTCGCAGCTGTCTATTCCCCAACCGCCTTCATTTTCATTACCTTATTTATATAGCAGCTCCTCTTTGCAGGTATACACACAAACACATAAGCTTCTGAGTTGCTGAGGGAGGAGGCCAGCAAAGTCAATGAGGGAAAGAAGGAATGGGGATACAATTTTTTGAAGGGGAGAGGAACTTAGATAAAGTGAGAGAAAAAGAGATTCAGAAACATACTTTTGTGGAGTAACATAATCTTGTGACCTTTTAAGAGACTGCAACCAAGGAATTTAGCCACGTTGTATTTTTGCAGCCCTAGGCATCAGGTATCATCATTTCTTAGTACTTGCCAAGTGAAATTAACACAAGGACTGATTTCAAATAGTGTCACTAAGGCACGTGCACTAATTTGCTCTACACTTAGTTCAGAATCCAGAAGTCCACAGAGTATTCTTCTCTTTTTTATACATACAGATCTGAAATTTTTTTTCTCTTCACCACATTAAGGTGAAGGGTTTTATTACCGAAATGTAAACAAGGGTTTTATTACAGAAATGTAAAATGACCCCACCCAAACAATCCAAGTGATTTAAAATCAATAATTTGACTGTGACATCCCAAGTGGTATATACTTTTAAGGACAAAAAGAAGTGCAAAGATATTTTAAGTAGTCATATTATTGGTGGTAGAATTGGTATTGTTATTCTGAAAGTATTCTAGGTGGTGGTGGTGTTCAGTCGCTAAGTTGTGTCTGACTCTTTGTGACCCCACGGACTGCAGAATGCCGGGCTTCCCTGTCCTTCAGTATCTCCTGGAGTTTGCTCAAATTCATGTCCATTGAGTCGGTATTGCTGTCTAACCATCTCTTCCTCTGTTGCCCACTTCTCCTTTTGCCTTCAATCTTTCCCAGCATCAAGGTCTTTTCCAATGAGTCAGCTCTTCACATCAGGTGGCCAAAGTATTGGAGCTTCAGCTTCAGTATCAGACCTTCTGATGAATATTCAGGATTGATTTCCTTTAGGATGGACTGGTTTGATTTCCTTGCAGTCCAGGGGAAGAGCCTTCTCCAGCACCACAATTCAAAAGTATCAGTTCTTCACTGCTCAGCCTTCTTTATGATCCAGTTCTCACATCTGTACGTGAATACTGGAAAAACCATAGCTTTGACTATAGAGACTTTTGTTGGCAAAGTGATGTCTTTGCTTTTTAATATGCTGTCTAGGTTTGTCATATCTTTCCTTCCAGGGAGTAAGCGTCTTTTAATTTCATGGCTGCGGTTACCGTCCACAGTGATTTTTAGAGCCCAAGAAAATGAAATCTGTCACTGCTTCCACTTTTTCCTCTTCTACTTGCTGTGAAGTGATGGCACTGGATGCCATGATCTTAGTTTTTTGGATGCTGAGTTTTAGGCCAGCTTTTTCACTCTCCTCTTTCACTCTCATCAAGAGACTCTTTAGTTCCTCTTTGCTTTCTGCCAGTGGTATCATCTCCATTTGTAAGGTTGTTGATATTTCTCCTGGCAATCTTGATTCCAGCTTGTGATTCATCCAACCCAACATTTCGCATGATGTACTCTGCATGGAAGTTAAATATGCAGGGTGACAGTATACAACTTTGTTGTACTCCTTTCCCAATTTTGAACCAGCCAGTTGTTTCATGTAAGGTTCTAACTGTTGCTTCTTGAGCTGCATACAGATTTCTCAGGACACAGGTAAGGTGATCAGGTATTTCCTTCCCTTTAAGAATTTTCCACAGTTTGTTGTGATCCACACAAAGACTTTCATGTAGTCAATGAAGCAGAAGATTTTCTGGAATTCCTTTACTTTCTCTATTATCCACTGAATGCTGACAATCTGATCTCCGGTTCCTCTGCCTTTTCTAAACTCAGCTTGTATATCTGAAAGTTCTCAATTCAAGTACTTCTGAAGCCTAGCTTGAAGGATTTTGAGGATAACCTTACTAGCATGCTAAATGAGTGCAATTGTCTGGTAGTTTGAACATTCTTTGGCACTGCCCTTCTTTGGGATTGGAATGAAAACTGACCTTTCCCAGTCCTGTGGCCACTGCTGAGTTTCTAAGTTTTCTGACATGTTGAGTACAGCACTTTAATAGCATCGTCTTTTCGGATTTAAAATAGCTCAGCTGGAATTCCATCACCTCCACTGGCTGTAACAAGAGAAATTAGAAAATATTTGTAATAGAATAAAAATGAAAAGAGAATTTGCAAGAATTTGTTGCCCTTCCTTAGGCCCACTTGACTTCACACTCCAGGATGTCTGGCTCTAGGTGAGTGATCACACCATCGTGGTTACCTGGGTCATTAAGACCTTTTTTGTATAGTTCTATGTATTCTTGCCATGTCTTCTTAATCTCTTCTGCCTCTGTTAGGTTCCTACCGTTTCTGTCTTTTTCATGCCCGTCCTTGCATGAAATGTTCCTTTGATATCTCCAATTTTCTTTTTTTTCCCCTTTCCCCCCCCCCCCCCCAATTTTCTTGAAGAGATCTTGCCCATTTTATTGTTTTCCTCTACTTTGCATTGTTCACTTAAGAAGGTCTTCTTATCTCTCCTTCCTGTCTCTGCAACTCTGCATTCAGTTGGGTATATCTTTCCCTTTCTCCCTTGCTTTTCCCTTCTCTTCTTTCCTCAGCTATTTGTAAAACTCCCTCAGACAATCACTTAGCCTTCTTGTTTTTCTTTTTCTTTGGGATGATTTTGGTCACTGCCTTCTGTACAGTGTCATGAGCCTCTGTCCATAGTTCTTCAGGCAGTCTGTCTTCCAGATCTAATCCCTTGAATCTATTTGTCACCTACACCATATAATCATAAGGGATTGGCCTTATGGCCTAGTAAGTTTTCCCTAGCTTCTTCAAGTTAAGTCTGAATTTTGCAATAAGGAGCTAATGATCTGAGCCATAGTCAGTTCCAGTTTTTGCTGACTGTATAGGGCTTCTCCATCTTTGGCTGCAAAGAATACAATCAGTTGGATTTCAATATTGACCATCTGGTGATGTCCATGTGTAGGGTCATCTCTTGTGTTGTTGGAAGGGGTATTTGGTATGACCACTGTGTTCTCTTGACAAAACTCTGTTAACCTTTGCCCTGCTTCATTTTGTACTCCAAGACCAAACTTGCTTATTATTCCAGGTATCTCTTGACTTCCTATTTTTGCATTCCAATTCCCTATGATGAAGAGGACATCTTTTTTTGGTGTTAGTTCTAGAAGGTCTTGTAGGTCTTCATAGAACTGGTAAACTTCAGCTTCTTTGGCATCAGTGGTTGGGGCATAGACTTGGATTACTGTGATGTTGAATTGTTTGCCTTGGAAATGAACCGACATCATATTGTCATTTTTGAGATTGCACTCAAGTACTGCATTTCAGACTCTGTTGTTGACTATGAGAGCCACTCCATTTCTTCTAAGGGATTTTTGCCCACAGTGGTAGATATAATGGTATCTGAATTAAATTCACCCATTCCTATACATTTTAGTTCACTGATTCCTAGGATGTCAATGTCCACTTTTGCCATCTCCTGCCTGACCATGTCCAATTTATGATGATTCATGGACCTAACATTCCAGGTTCGTATGCTATATTGTTCTTTGCAGCATCGAAGAACTTTCACCACCAGACACATGCACAACAGAGCACTGTTTCTGCTTTGGCCCAGTCTCTTCATTCTTTCTGGAGCTATTAGTAATTGCCCTCTGCTCTTTCTCAGTAGCATACTGGGCATCTTTATATCTTTTTGCCTTTTCATATTGTTCATGGTTCTCACAGCAAGAATACTGGAGTGGTTTGAGACTCCCTCCTCCACTGGACCACATTTTGTCAGTGTCCACTATGACCCGTCTGTCTTGAGTGGCCCTGCAGAGCATGGCCCATAGCTTCATTGAATTACGTAAGCCCCTTTGCTCCAACCAGGATGTGATCCTTGAGGATTGTGGTATACTATTGGATAAAACAAATGAGTAATAATGTTAGTGTCTTTGTGAAACAGGATTTTTTTTAAGATTTATTTATTCATTTTTGGTTTTGGTGGGTCTTCATTGCTGTGCACAGACTTTGGCTGTGACTGGGGGCTGTGGGGCTGGGCTACTCTTCCTTGCAATGTGCAGGCTTCTTATTACAGTGGCTTCTCTTGTTGCAGAACACAGGCTGTAGGCACATGGGCTTCAGTAGTTGCAGCTCCTCAGGCTTAGGGATTGTGGCTCATGGGCTCTAGAGCACTGGCTCAGTCGTTGTGCCACTTGGAGCTTAGTTCCTCTGTGGTATGTGGGAACTTCCCAGACCATGGATCAAACCCATGACCCCTGCATTGGCAGACAGATTCTCAACCACTAGGCCACCAGGGAAGTCCCATAACCCAAGGTCTTTGATGAAGAATAGAGAGATGTAGGGGCTTCCCCAGGGGCTCAGCAGTAAAGAATCCACCTGCAATGTAGGAGATGTGGGCTTGATCCCTGGGTCAAGAAGATCCCCTGGAGGAGGAAATGGCAACCCACTCCAGTACTCTTGCCTGGAGAATCCCATGGACAGAGGAGCCTGGCTGGCTACAGCCCATAGGGTCACAAAGAGTCAGACACGACTGAAGCGATTTAGCACACATGAGTTTAAATTTAAATTAAATATAAAGGCATTCATTTTTCATAGTTTGGGATGTTGCTGTTTTACTCATTTGGAGCTATTATATAAAGACGTATTCTTTGTACCACCTCACATTTAATGTTTTTATCAATTCCTGCAAAGGTGAAGAATGCAGTGTTTGCATTTCCCTGTATTAAGATGAGCGCTCCAAAAATAAAGTGTTTCTAAAATCAAAGACTGCAAGTGAGCAAAAGATAGGTGTTCTTTCGTTGAACTGCTTAGGATGGTGGCCATATGAGATTACTTGGGATTAAGAATTTATAAATCAATAATTCTTAATTTTTTTGGATCACAAACTCCTCTTGAAAATCTAATGAGAGATATGAGCCCCATCCTCAGAGAATGCTCAAGTATGTCTGTGCTTTTCCTGCTCCAAGAGTATTTTACATTCTCTTTGAAGCAATTATACTATGGACATTGTGCGAGTATGCTAAGTCCCTTCAGTCTCATCCAACTCTTGGCAACCCTATAGACTGTAGCCAGCCAAGCTCAACTGTCCATGGGATTCTCCAGGCAAGAGTACTGGAGTGGGATTGCCATTTCCTCCTCCAGGGGATCTTCCTGACCCAAGGATCAATCTGTCATCTTCTCCATTACATGCAGATTCTTTACCACTGAGCCACCGGGAAAGCCCCATGGTGGGGGTGGGTTGGGGGGCTGTATGCATTGAGTAGCTCTAAAAAACTTGCCCCAGTTGCTGAAGAATATCCACTACAGTATATACCCTCACAGATTGTCTTTTGTTTATTTGGGTTTATATTAATTTCTATCTTGGGGTCTTATAGGGGAGAGAATTAACTAGTTGGGTAGAAAATCCTGTCATGTTGCCAGAAAGTGTTTTTATATTTCATGTTTCTTTTGATGTGTATTCAGCATCTGGATCACTAGCACACTTATTTATTGATTTTATGGACCAGAGGCTCCTGATCTCCATAGAAACTGTGGATCTTCTAACGTCTGAAAAAGGATTATCCTCTCAATCATGAAGGTGAATTTGAGAAACTGAGTCGGGTAGAGCAGAGGCAGTGAAAGTAATGAAAAAGGGAGATTAGGGCTCAAAGCTTACTGAGGTGTGTCACAGGCGCTTGAGTATAAAACTGCCTTCAGGGTTTCTTAATGGGGCCTTATTAACATTATGGGAGGGACAATTTTGTATGTGTGTATGTGGAACTGTCCTGCCCAGTGCAGTACATTTAGCATTCTTATCTCCCCTCCCGTCAAGTGCCATCCCCAGTCAATGTAAATTTTTAAATGCCCCTACATGTTTCCAAAGGCCCCCTAGAAGGTGGTTGAGGAACACTACCAGATATTCTTAATCCTTGGTAGTCTCATACTACCATGACATAAACTGGTTTAGCAGAAGGGGACTATCCTTGCTTTAGCAAGATACAGGACATTTCTATCAAAGGATCCCCTATGTAGCCCCACTCACTTCCCTCCTATCATCATCTCCACCTTAATATCTAGCAACAACTAATCTGATCTCCATTTCTATAAAAATGCTATATAAACAGGTTAGAGTATATAAGCTTTGGGGATTAGCATTTATCACACAGCAGAATTCTCTGGAGATTCATCCAAGTTATGTGTATATCAATAGTTTGTTCTTTTTTATTGCTGAGTACTATTCCATGCTATAGATGTACCACAGTTTCTTTAACCATTCACTTGTTAAAGGACATCTGTGTTGTTTCCAGTTTTTGGCTTTTCATTAATAGATTTGCACATAGGTTTTTTTGTGTGAACATTAGTTTTTATTTCTCTGGGATAAATGCCCAGGAGTGTAAACACTGGATCATGTAAAAATTGCATAGTTAGGGTTTTTCTTTAAATAAACTTTTTTTTTTCTGTAAATAAACTGTTTTCCACAGTGGTTGTACTGTTCTACATTCCCACAAGCAATGTATGACTGATCCAGTTTCTCTGCATTGTTCTCACCAGCATTTGAGATTGTCATTTTAAATTTTAGCCATTCTGATAGGTATGTTATGATATCTAGTTGTGGTTTTAATTTGTATTTCCCTAATGGCTAATGATGCTGAACATCCTTTCATGTGTTTATTTGCTATCTGTATATCCTCTTTGGGGAAATGTTCCATCATGTCTTTTGATCATTTTCTCATTGTATTTTTTTTTGGTACCATTGAGTTAGAGAGTTCTTGTATATTCTACACAATAATCCTTTCTTGGATATATGGTTTACACATATTTTTTCCCAGTTAGCTTGTCTTTTTCATTCTCATAATAGTATCTTTTGCAGAGCAAATATATTTACTTTTGATGACATCTTCTTATTCAATTTTTCCTTTTACAGATTATATTTTTGGTGTCAAATTTTTGTCTAACCTTAGATCATGAGGAATTTCTCCTCTGTTTTTTTCTAAAAATTTTATGCTTCACATTTAAACTGTTGATCCACTTTGGTGTTAGTTTTTGTATAAAGTATGAGACTTAGGTTGAAAGTTTTGTTTGTTTGCTCTTTATTTGTTTGCCTATGGATATCCAATTTCTTCAGCAATATGTATTGAAAAAGCTATTCTTTCTCCATTGAATTGCTTTTTCACCTTTGTGAAAAAAATAAACTGGCATATTTGTTTTGGTCTGCTGCTGAGTTCGCTATTCTGTTTCATTGATCTGATATTTATTTTTCTGCCAATACCATACCATCTTTACTGCTGTAGCTTTTTAATAAACCTTGAAAATGGATGAGCTGATTCTTCCCACTTAATTCTTTTTCAAAACATGTTTTAGCTATTCTAGTTCCTTTGCCTTTCCACACAAGTTTTATAATAATTTTGTCTATGTCTACAAAAAAAATCTTGCTAGGATTTCCCTGTTACTCAGTTTTAAGTTGTGGCAAAATACATAAAACACAAAGTTCACAATTTTAACCATTTTAAAGCATACATTTCCGTGGCGTTTAGTACCTTCGAATTGTTATGCAACCATCACCATTATCTAGTTCCAGACATTTTCATCACCCCAAAAGGAAGCCCTGTTCCCTGTGAAGTCATTCCCCAACTTCTGGCAATGACTGATTGCTTTCTGTCTGTATGGATTGGTCCATTCTGGACATTTCATATAAATGAAATCATATGTGGCTCATGTCATTTAGCATGTTTTAGAGGTTCATCAAAGTAGTAGCATGTCAGTACTTCATTCTTTCTTTTTTAAAAATGTCTAATATTTATTCATTTGACTGTGTCAGGTCCCAGCTGGCACACAGGGTCCGTGCTGCATCATGCAGATCCTTCATTGTAGCGCACCGGACTCTCTAGTTGTGGCACCAGGGCTTAGCAGCTGCATGGCATGTGAGATCCCAGCTCCCCAACCAGCAATCAAACCCACGTCCTCTGCATTGTAAGGCAGACTCTTAACCACTGGACCACCAGGAAAGTCCCTTTGTTCTTTCTTATGTTCAAATAGTATACCATTGTATGTATATACTGCAGTTTGTTTATCCATTTATTCATCAGTGAACACTGGGGCTATTTCTACCTTTTGGCTATTGCTAGTATCATGCTGCTATGAGTGTGCATGTACAAGTATTTTTTTGAGTACCTGCTCTTAGTTCTTTGGGATCTATACCAAGCAGAGAAATTACTGGATTGTATTCTATGTTTAACATATTGAGAAGCTGCCAAACTGTGCTCCACAGCAGCTGCAACATTTTATATTCCTGCCACAAGTGGATTAAGGTTTCAATTTCACCTTATTCTCATCAACACTTGTTATTTTCCATTTTTAAAAATTATAGCCTTTTTGGAAAGTGTGAAGTAGTATCTTACTGTGATATATTTGCATTTCCTTAATAACTAATGGCATTGAGCATCTTTTCATATGTTGCTGGTCATTTGAATATCTTCTTTGGAGAAATTAAATTCAAATCATTTGCTCATTTTTTTAATTGAGTTGTTTGTCTTTTGTTGTTGAGTGGTAGCCTCTTCCTTCTTAAAGGATATCTTTGCTGGATATAGGAATCTGGGTTGACAGTCTTCTTTCAGTGCTTGAAATAAATTGTGCACTTCTTATGGCCTCCATGGTCTTTGAAGACAAATCTGCTGTCATTCAAATTGCTTATCTGTTGTAGGCAAGGTGTCATTTTCCACCATTTTTAAGATTTTTTTGTTTTTAGTTTCCAGCAATTTGATGATGATCTTTCTTGGCATGAATTTGTTGGGTTTATCTTCTTTAGGGTTTGCACAGCTTCTTGAATCTGTAGGTTTAACTTTTGCTAAATTTGAGGAGTTACTTATTATTTCTTTTAGTACTTTTTTTAGTCCTTTTCTTTTTCTCTACGCCTTCTGGGAATCTGATGACATGAATGTTAGATCTTTTGTTATAATCCCACAAGTACCTGTGACCCTGCTTTTTTTAAATTCCATTTCGTCTGTTGTTCAGATGGAGTAATTCCTGTTTTTTTATCTTTCAGTTCACCAATTCTTTTCTCTGTCCCCTCCACTCTGCTGTTGAGCCCATCCATTGAGAGTTTTTGTTGTATTTTTTAGTTATAAAATTTCTGTTCAGTTTTTCTTTATATTTTCTATTTCTTTGCTTAAACTTTTCTTTGCTGGAACTTTCTAATTTTTCATTTGTTTCAAGCATGTTCATAATTGCTTGTTGAAATATTTTTATGATGACGGCCTTAAAATCTTTGTCAGATAATTCAGCCATCTCAATCATCTAGGTATTGTCTGTTTTCATCCAATTCAAGATCTTTCTTATTGATATGATGAGTGCTTTTTAATTAAAGCCTGAACATTTGGGACCCTGGATCTTATTTAAACCTTCTGTTTCAGTTGGCTGCTTCTGACACTAATCAGGTAGAGGAAGTGGTGGGTAAGATGCCTTGTGAAAACCACATAGGTGTAGAATTCCAGGTTCCCCACTTTGTCTCCATCAACACCTGAGGAGAGGGGTTCCCTCATTACTGATGGGCAGGAGTAGGAGTTCCAGCTCCCCACATGGCCTCCACTGACACTGCAGGATACGAGTGCCTTTGTTATCACTAGGTGTTGGTGAAAGTACCACGAAAGTACCATGTTTCCTCTGATAGCAATCTGGCAGGGAAGAGGAGGAATACTTCCTTACAGGCCTGCTGAGAATGGAAATCTAGGTATCCCATTCAGTCTTTGCTGGTGTGGGTTGACGTGGGCCACAGTTCTTTCTGTGGTATTTGGCTGGAATACAGCAGTTATTATCGAAGAGTTTTTTTATTTTGCTAGGCTACCTCTTTCCCAGTCTTGTGACTAGAGAGAGCAGGCTTTTGTTGTTATTGTTTTGGTTTGGTTTGGTTTTATTTGGCTGCATCCATTGCATTTCCAGGTTGCCAGCTTCTTCAGCTCCAAGTCTGGGGTATATGAGACACTAAGAAAACCCAGGAAAGTCATCACTGTGGTTCCTTGGGCTCTGAGGCCCCTTGCTAGTCTGCTGCTTTCTATTTTTCAGAGTCTCGTATGTTTGTCCTATATGAAATGTCCACGGGTTTTAGTGGTATTAGCAGGGAGAACCAAGAAAAGTACATCCGCTCAATCTCCTCCGATCCATTCTCTTTTATTCACTTGCTTATTTGATTTTCCTCTAGATTGTGAGCTCTTTATGTATATTTTTTGTATCTTCGGTACCTACTCTGGCACATAATCTGTAAATGTTTGCAAAAAGGAAAAAAGAAAATAGAACATGGAATGAAGTAAATGAATTGTACTCCCCTCATTCGTCTTTAGGTGTGTGGTGCCAGGAAGGAGGAGGCTTAATCCTGTTCTGAATGATGAGATTTCTCCTGATGATTTGAGGTTGAGAAAGGAGGCTTGCTCCAAGCAAGAGCTAATACTGCAGTACTTCCCAATTTTTCATGTTACTGAAAATTACCAGCAGGTGGCAGAATAACTGATGAAAGTAGCCTGTTGAGCAAAACATAAGGAGGCTGATTTCCTTTGTGACATAGAAAAATAAAATGGATTGCCTTGTACCCACCCTGGATACAACCCCAAAATATTGCTCTGAGGGTTTGACTTTTTTTTTTTTTTTTTCGGCATTTGAATACAGGTAGCTGCCCAGTGGGAACAGAGATGGAGTAAAAGAAAGTGGGCTTTGTTGGGTTCCTTGGTGACTTGTGACACCAGGATTACTTGGGTTTTGTGAAAATAAATCTCTAGTGTATATTTACTCTTCTCCCTAGGAAAGTGTGGATTGGATGACCGGAGGATTGACACTTTCCTTACACAGCTCTTTAATATTGATACTTTGAAAGCCAAACAAAGCAATAAACTCCCCATAAACATTTGGCATCCTACCATTCATTTTTTCTATCAGGCCCTGCTGATTTTTGCTTCAATTTTTTAGTTCTCTTCTTCACTTATTATCAAAAGTGTTTTCTGATCTTAAATCGTGGGGGTTGCTTTTTAAACTTTATATTTGAACTTATGTGCAGAGAATTAATCACAGTGACCAAAAAATGTCTGAGAGGAGACTTGATTGCCTCTTTCATTTTTGGTTTTCTCAAATTTTTATTTTGAAAAATACCAAACGTACAAAAATTTAAAATAATACAATTTCAATTACCCTTCACCAAGATTCGTTAACATTTTGTCATATTTGTTTTCTGTCTCCTATAAAGCGAATTTACATACATTGAGGGGTATGGTTTTTAAGATTCCTTCAGTCTAGGTATTCACTCCAGTTTTCTTTTCTTTCTCCTCTCTCCCTCTCTTCCGTCTTCATATTTGAAATTTTTGAAGCTCCAAAAGTCTTCTCTTAGTCTCCCACAAGCGAATTATGCTCAGATCCTGCTGACAACCAACCACCCATAGGCTGAATCACTTTTACTTGTCTGTAATGTTCGCTTTGGTCAACAAAGTTTGGCCTAAATTCACAAGCGATTAAAAAAAAAAAAAAAAAAAACTGCTATAGGACCTCTATATTCCTTAAGGAAAAATTCCTGGGAGAGCCCAGCTAGGGGCTTTTACTTTTCCGCTGATCGCAATTCAGGAAATACTGCAAACACCGGAAGCTGAGAGTTTCCTATTAGTCTTTAGATCTTTTCTCCGGACAGTTGTCTTTAATTTTGGAAATTGCGATCGTGTGCATACGATCCTCACTTAGCTTTGGGAGCCAAGCTGGAGCGTTCTTTTCAGGATTTTCTACTTAAAGAAAAAAAGAGAGTTTTCTACGAGGAAAAAGTAGTTTCGGCGGGGTGAGAGCCCAGTAGTCACGAATCTCAAAATCTAGCTAGCTGAAAGAACACACGTCACAGAATGAGTAAGCAGAGACACACACTGACTTAGCCTCATATATTCGTATCCGCGAAGACTTACTATCGTCCCTGGTGGTCTAGTGGTTAGGATTCGGCGCTCTCACCGCCGCGGCCCGGGTTCGATTCCCGGTCAGGGAAGCATTTGTTTTCTCTCCTGAATACTTTTAATGATTAACTTCGTTTCTTCTACTCAGTTCCCACATGGGTGACCTTAGCTGAAACATAGGAAATACAGAAGAACATAAAAAATGGCTTAGAATTCTACCCGTTTTTGAAATACAAAATGGAATAAGGCTCTACATGCTCTTTTATGACAAACTATTTTTAAAGTTAATATATTTCTAACACTTTTCAGTGGAAATAAATATACTTTAGCAAAATAATATTTTCTTTTAACTTAATTATTTAATTTCTGTAAAGGTAATATAGTCACATGGTTTAGGATTCAAATATGCAAAAGGGCATAACTATCAAACCTAATTTTCACCTCTGCCTTCTAGTTTTCTTCTAATAAGGCAGTCAATAGTACGTTTTGTAATTATACTGTAATGTAAGTATACTATAAATATAAAATATAAATTTATTCTAAATGCAAATACATTCATACATACATATATCTAAATACGTTCCTCTTTCTTACACATATGATAGCAATCCATGCACACTTTTCTGAACTTTGCCTTTTTCACTTAACATATATTTAAAAAAATAGTTCCAGATTACACACGAAGACCTTCCTCATTCTTTTGTATGGTACATAGTATTCCATTGTATTGATACTCCATAATTAATGGAACCAGCTTCCTATTGATGACACTTAGGATGTTATTCTAATCCCTTGCCGCCATAAAAATAATCTTCTACATGTCATTTTGTCGTCATTGTTTAGTCGCTAAGTCGTGTCGGACTCTTGCGTCCCCATGGACTGAGGCCTAACAGGCTCCTCTGTCCAAGGGATTTTCCACGCAAGAATACTGGAGTGAGTTGCCATTTCCTTCTCCAGTCATTTTGTACATGTGTAAAATAAATGTCCAAGAACTGAAATGCTGGTTCAAAAGATATGTGCTTTTGTGGATGGGTAGTGCCAATATGCCCTCCTTCAAGGTCCTATCAATTTATACTCCCACCAGCAATGTACAATATAAACGTATTTTTTTTTACAAGCTCGTGGGTTTTCATCAAAATGAATTTGATCAATTGTGTTTCTGAACTTTTAGGTTTTTGTCCTTAAAATTTTGGCTTTACAAATAACACTTTAATGAACATCTGTGTGAATATATCATTGTCTATCCTTGGATACTGCTTTCTGATAAATTCATAGAAGTAGAATTACCATTTCATATATTAGATGGATTAAATAATTAAATATAAGAACTGAAACAATTAAAGATAGTGGATAATTATCTTATTGGGCTGGAGAAGACTTTTTCAAGATAAAAACAAACAGAAATCAATACTGACAGTTAAAACTACATAAAAACAGAAAACTGCCCATCTGAAATCCTATAAATAATATTAAAAGACAAATGGCAAACTAGCATGTCAGTAATATACATATAATACAAATACCCAATAGAAAAAGTCAACCAAGTGTATGATTTAGTTCTCAAAACTAATACAAATAATTAGTAAAGTTTATGAAAAATGACCAACTTCAGTAGTAGTACAGTAAATACAAGTTAAAATGAGACTCCAAATTTTTATGTTACACTTTTGAAAAATGAAAAGGAAGATGGTATCTAATTGGCTGATGTAATTTGGTAATACACTTTGAGTGAGGTTGCGCCACACAGCAATTTGGCAATATGTATCCAAATCTTAAAAATGTAGCTTTTCAATGGCAACTTTACCTCTATGCATTTGTGCTGAGGAAGCAATCTCAAACGCTTAACAATATGTGTACAGAGATAACACCCACATTAAGGCCTGAACTTGTCCGCTGGATTTCAGAGGCACGGTTCAAGACAATAGATAAGCTAAATCGATTTCCCTTAAACCTCTGAAACAACTAAAAAACTACCCAATTTTTTTAATATACTCACAGAAGAAATCCTAGAGGTCTTCTTTTCCTTTTCGTCCTTTGGCTTTATGTTGAATATTTCGCAACATAAATCCCTAAACATGAAACAGTCAGACGAAAATAATCAACTCGTCATAGGGAAATAAACCAGCTTAGTTTCCTGTGTGCGTTGGTGGTATAGTGGTGAGCATAGCTGCCTTCCAAGCAGTTGACCCGGGTTCGATTCCCGGCCAACGCAGTGCCTTTCGTTTTTATCAGGCCAAACGGAGGGAGAAAGATCTTTTGACCACCCATTTGTCCTCAAAGTCTAATCCTTCAGGGAGTTTCTAGCGAGAGTGGAGCTCCAGGTTTCTTGCTGCTACCAAGCCAAGCCTATCTGCTGGGTTTGGCCTCTTGCTTCGCACCTGTTTACGATAATTTTCCTTTGGGGGGCCTTTAGGTAATGTCCGTAAAGGACTATGATTTTATCTGTTTTTCTGAATACTCCGAGACGGCTTAGATTTACTGAAGAGTCAGCCCAAGAGTCCTTAGTTTCTGAGAGCGGGCGCCGAGGAACGGTGAGGGAAGCAAGAAAAAAAATAGAAAGGGACCTCAAAGCCTTTCGCAACTCACCAACTCCGCTTCTCTTTCGGTTCTAACATTCAGGAAACAAACATCAGCTCCAGGGTACCAGGTGGAGGTTTAAATAGGCCGAACGCCTTGAATATTTGGAGGGGAAAGAGAGAAGTGGTTTGAGGAAGGCGACTGGGGACGCGGTCCCCCGGCTGCAGGCGACAGACCTCTCAGATCTCGACAGTGCGCCGCCGTCCAGCAGAGGGGGTGATATTGGTGCAGGCACCGTGGGATTCTGGGACCCAGATTCGGGTGTCAGACCTGGCTTCGAAGTTGTGAGTGGAAACATTTGGGTTTATGTGCGAATAGCGCCAACTAGGCAAAGAAAGCTACAGTAAGATAATCCTGTTTCAAAGGATATTAAATCCAGCCGCACTGCGCCGCCGCGAAGGTAGCACGCCGTGATCGTATAGTGGTTAGTACTCTGCGTTGTGGCCGCAGCAACCTCGGTTCGAATCCGAGTCACGGCAGATGACTGTAATTCGCGTCAGCAGTCCTTCGTTTTCGGAAACTTTTAGCGACTAAAAAAAAAAAAAAAGTTTGTAATCCACTTTTGCTCAAGACTGCATCGCAGAATGTGCAGTCTATGAATTAGACGAATAACTGTCTCACTCCGCGGAGCTCACTCTGCGGCTCATCGACCTAGACGAACCTGACCAGCCCGGGCAGAGGCGCTTTCAGGGCGGTGTGAAGCGCCTCGGAGCTGCGAGAAAAGCCTGCCTTCACCTGAGCAGAGAAGACAGCTTTTCGCGGGTGACTCCGGAACTCAGCACCTCTTCCAGAAGTTGGAGAAACGAACGTTTCGGAGAGTGGAGTGAAATCTCCCGTGGGCCCCCAAGCCTGAGGCTCTGAATTCCATCCCGACTTGAAATCTCAGTGGGGCTTTTACCCGTAATGAATATGGTCTTTTACTCAGGTCACACGAAGTTTAGTATTTAAAAACAAAATCGTACCCCAAATGAATAGTGAATTGGACTTATTTTCCCGAGAGACGCGTCCGTCAGCTTCACCTCCACCTCACCCCCTGGTCCTAATGGCTGACCGGGGAAAAGGGTTTCGGACCCGGAAGGAAGCAGGAGGTTTCGGGAGAGCAGGTTCCCGCTCCGCTCCTAGTCCCTGCGGCAGTTTGCGCCTGTCATCCCCTTTCCCTTGCGCTTTTTCGCCTCTTCTTCAGTATTTCGGGTCCCAGACACCGGGTTATCAAAGGAATTTGCTAACCAAAAGGTCTCAAAACCGGTCTAAAAGGAATCTGAAGAAAGGTCGGGGTTTCAGGATTCGCGATTCCTGGGTCCTCGGCAAGCCCCCCTGGCCTCGCGCAGTCCCGTCACTATCGAAGCCTCGAGTTTTTTGGTGGCAAAGGCTTCTAGTACATTTATAAAATCCTAGAGCCCCAGGATGCTTTCAAATTAAGTTGCGTATATCTTTGACCGTGCAGGTAGGCCTTTGAAAGAAACTACACTTCTGTACGAAAGGCTTTGCGTACTGGCGCCCGGCTAGCTCAGTCGGTAGAGCATGAGACTCTTAATCTCAGGGTCGTGGGTTCGAGCCCCACGTTGGGCGACACAAGGTTTTGTTTTGCCTACCCACCTTCGGTTTTATTACATCTTCCTTTATTCGCTGCCAACTGAACCAGCAGCTTCTAAATAACTATTGTGGTCACTGCTGTTTTAAACTTCAGCAAACTACTCCAGAAATCGCCTCTATTTGCCCAAATTTCAGCAAAAAGAGGAATCTGGGCTACCGATTCCAGCATCTCAGGTTGAGACCAGGGGTCCCTTATCCACGGCCTCCTGGACCCAGGTTCCTCCGAGGACCGAATCCGCGGCCCGCGGAGCTCCCCCTTTGTTGTGTGCCGGAAGTGAGCTTCATCTGCTGTTCCCCATCGCCTCCCATCCTTCGTATTACCTCCCGAACACCATCCCCGAACCCCGCACCCCCCTCACCCTCACCCCCACCCCAGCTGTGGAAAAGCCGTCTTCCACGAACCTACTTCCTGGTGTCAAAAAGTTGGGGACTCACTGTCTTAGGACATGACCAAACGGAAACACTTTCGTTCTCTTTTAGTCAGTGGGAAATTTTGGATGAGGTGTTGAAGTGCCTTCTTCGGTAGTTAAAAAGTTCGCCGTTAGGTGCTAAGCAACGTGCTTTTGCTTTCTTGGTTTTGAAACATTCATCAGCCTCAAAGGACTGATCTCCAAAAGAAAAAGAGGAGAGGACCCAGGAAAAGAAGCTGAGGAGGAGGGACGCGGAAGAGCAAAGAAAGGGGGAAAGGATCGGGAGGAGCAAGGATGAAGGCCTGAGAGGGGCAGGCGGGGAGATTGCAGTACTGTCATTGGATGAGTATATCCGGCCTCTCTGGAACGCTGCACGCAAGCTTTTTGAATTGGCTATTGATCGGTCATTTTGAGTTAACTATGGATCGAACTTTGCTCTAACCCGGAAGGCCCGAGGTTGTTTACGTTGTCCCTGCTAAATCTCCCGTTCAGTGTTGGGATGGGTGGTGTGAGTAAAGTCCGTTTTCTAGGTGAGTGGAAGCCGAGTTTGGCAGCAGTCATCAGGCTTCTCCACCACAATGCGGACATTCCCTCTTAATTCGTCAGACAGATCTTCCCACTTCTCCGGAAGGATCATTAGCCAGTCCTACTCTTTTTTTTTTTTTTAAGTTTGTAAATGTTTAGACTCCATTATTTATGGAACCATCTCCAAAATCATCAATACAGTAGCCAATTATTCTCAAGGTATTGTGTCAAGATAAGCATCACCAAAATCCGCTGGAAACTTTTGAGAAATGCATATCCTGAAGCCCTACCTCAGACAGATTCAGAAACTCTTGAGGTGAGCCCAACAGACAGTCTCACCAGGTGATTTGGATAAATGCTCAAGTTCAGGAACAGATGTGTTAGAGCAACTTCCTTTCCTATCAACCAAGATGTACCATGTTCTTGGGTAGGATACTCAACATCAGAAAGATAACACCTCTCCTTAACCTGGTGTCTGAATTTAACAGTTTTCACTAAAATGTCAAGAAATTTTTTTAAATTCAAGCTGGATAACATATAATCATAAAGTTTAAATGGAAAAATAACAAGCAGTAACTGTCAGGGAAATTCTTTTTTAGAAAGAGGAATGAGGACGGACTAACCCTATGAAATATTAAAATGCCATAAATTATAATGATTAAAGTGGTAAAATATCTTGTATGAATGAAACAGCAATCAATAGGACAGCACAAAGTCCAAAAATGACCAAAATATATAAAGAAATGTAACATAATAGAAAGAGGGACTTGAATCATTAATTCTAATGAGCAATTTTTAAATAACTAGGTAGCTGTCTGAGAAAAAAATAATGGTCAATAAATCATAAGCTTTGTGTGTTCAGTCGCTTAGTCTTGTCAGACTTTTTGAGACTGCATGGACTGTAGCCTGCCAGGCTCCTCTGTCCATGGAATTCTCCAGGCAAGAATACTGGAGTGGGTTGCCGTGGCTCCCTCTAGGGGATCTTCCTAATCCGGGGATCGAAACCGCGTCTCCTGCATCTCCTGCATTATAGGCAGTCTTTACCGCTGAGCCACACCAGGGAAGCTCAGTGATATCCTTTATATAAAAGTAAATTCCAAATTGATCAAAGATTTAAAATAAAAATGAAAAGGAATATAAAATTCTTATAGAAATATGAAACAATTATTTTGTTTTCTTGGGGTGTGTGTGGAAAAGGCTGTTCTAACTATGACACAAACTCAGTCCTGAGAGAAAATATTGATTAATTTCACTATATAAATGAATGGAATCTCTGTAAGAAAAGTTGAAAGACAAATGACAATTTGGGGAAGTATTTGCAACTCATATTGTGTTAAAAACCCTCCATTTTGAGTTAATTCTTTGGTGTATCAACATCCTTCTCACAGGCCCCTTGTGAATGCACACACAAAAACAACTGAAACCCCTTGAAAAGCAACCCAACCGGGACTCTAACTTTCCCCTCCTCCCTCCACTTCCCTGTCTCCCTGCTGCTCCCTCTTCCTCCTTCCTTTCTCTCTTTCTCCATCTTGGGTTGCTTTCCTTAGACCCCACTCAGGACCCCAGTGAAGGCTACAGTGCAAAGGCCCTGGCTCTCACTGCTCCCCACTTGTTCAACTGAACACCCTGCCCACTGTGCTTCTGCGTGGCCCTGCGCTTGCCAGCGGTGACCCCACTCTGGGAACTGAGAGTATAATAACCTCCTCTTCTGTTTCTCCTCCCTTCCTGTGGCTGCACCAAATTTATCATACCATGCTGGAAATCTACATTCTTAGAACACACATCATGTACAAAAGACTAATTTCCCTAATATTTACAGAACTATAAGCCAACAAGAAATAAACCAATAACCCAATAAAAATTTCAAACATATAAAGAATAGAAAATATAAAAGGCTATTGCCCCATGAGAAGATACTTAACATTCAACATTGCTGTTAACAAGAGTAGTGCAATTTAAAACTAAGTTGAAATAACATTTTCAGTCATAAGAAATGGTAAATTTTTTGAAGTTTAATAGTTGGAGAGTGAATAAACATTGTTAACAAGAGAGTGAATTGGTACAAGTTCTACAGGGTGCTTTTTGAACAATATAAAAACTTTTCACAAACTTTTTTTTTACTTCAGCAATCCACATTTAGAACTTTATCCTACAATATAGCTATACAAGTGTGAAATTGTGTACAAAGTTATTCAAGAAACACTTTTTATTAACTAAAAAACTGGAAACTCTCCAAAGGTCCATCAGTTTGGGGGTGACTAAATAAATGGCAATACAACCACACAATTAAATATAGCTGTAGAAAAGAATGAGAAAGCTCTTGAGAGAAGACTTACAGAAATTGGTTATAATTCAATGATAAATACATGGAAAATTAAGCAAATGGAAAAGTAACATAATTTTACTGCCAAGGGAAAAATATATTCAAAAAGTGATAACATTAAATTCTGTTACTAGTTTGTATAGTAAAAATGATAATCATTAATCATTATGATTATGTATGTATGTATATCAATATGATATACTAGGGTTGATATACTAGGGTTTCCCAGAGAAACAGAACTAATAGAAGATACACACATATGTATATAGAAATTTAGTTTGTATACAGAGATGTTATTGTGGAGGGTGGTAAATATAAAACTCTTCAGGGTAGGCCAACAGGCTGGAAACCCAGGGAAGAATTGATGTTGTAACTCTAATCTGAAAACAGAGTCTAGAGGCAGAATTCTGCCTTTCTTTGGGGATCTAAATCTTTTTCTCTTAGAGCCTTCAATGGATTGGATGAGGCCTACTCACATTTTGGAGGGTAATCTGCTTTACTCAGAGTCTTAAATGTTAATCTCATCTAAAAAATACCTTCAAAGGAACATCTGGATTAATATTTGACCCAGTATCTGGGTACCATGGCCTAGCCAGATTGACACATAAAATTAACCATTACAATTGGGAAAATGGAAAAGTGGAAAATGTATATGTGTGCGTAGTGGTCAGTGTAGTGGGAGTATGTAAAGGAGAGATAAAGTGCTTAAAACTAGAAAATCAAAAATTAACAATATTTATTTATAGAAACAAATGAATAACCAATCACTGATTAAAAGAATTTAAAGTAGTTACTTCTAGGGAGCAGGAAATGGCAGAGAGGTTCAGGGGACTGTCAGTTTTCATTACCAGGTTTTTAAGTGTTTGACTTTCTAAACTATGTGCATATACAAGCTTGCTAAAAATAAATACTAAATGAAAAAGCTTTTCATATGTTGTAATGTTTCAAGTATTTTACCAATTTGTTGTCTTTTGAATATTGTAGAGGAACAGTTCTGCTGTGGCACCCCGGTGACCTTCTATGTATTTGCACAGGCCACAGAAGCGAAGACCTTGAAGTGAAACTATTGTGAAACTTACCACAAGGCAAAGCACCTTGTGATTGTCCCCAAACAGGAGAGGACGGGAGGCTTGTGAAGAGCAGCCAGGAGAGTTTCCATTCTCCTCCCTGTCTACCCTGGGACAGTTTTTCATTGCCTTGCAACTTCTTAAACACACTTAAGGCATTCTGCCTACCTCCTCACTCCTTCTCTGAGGACAGCTGCAGACTGTAAAACTCTTAGCTGCAGTCTAGAATTAACTCCTCAATAACAGGGTATCCCACAACTTGCATTGCAGTCACTGACCCCTTTTGTTTCAGTGACATCCCTTTGGATGTTGGGGATGAGGACTTGTGAAGTCTATACCTCCAACTACTCTTCCTTTTGCTGTATATATAAGTAATAAACCAGCTGAATCTAAAAGTGGCTTGTCATTGCAATGAGAAGGCCGTGCACCTCAACTAGAGAAAAGCCTGTGCAGCAAAGACCAAGCACAGTCAAAAATTAAAAAATAATGACAATAATAATAAAAGTGACTTATATCTTTACAGGCTGAATCACCCAGGCCTTGACTTTGCCAGATGTTGACTGCTTCATTTACCTTTTTTTTTTTAACTACATATGTACATGTGAAAGTGGCTCAGACCTGTCCAACTCAGTCCATGGAATTCTCCAGGCCAGAATACTGAAGTTGGTATTCCTTCCCTTCTCTAGGGGATCTTCCTGACCCGGGAATCAAATCGGGATCTCCTGCATTGCAGGCAGATTCTTTACCAACTGAGCTATCAGGGAAGCCCTTTTTTGCTAAACAAATTCTTAAACTTTTTATGTACATAAAGGTATTGGGTTTTTTTTCTTTCCCTAGGAATTTTGAGTTTTACGTCATTCTTAGAAAAAACTTTTCCCTACAAGACAGTAGAAGTTTTATTACAGGTATTTTCTGAAGGAAGAAAGTTGTAATTGTTCTTCTGCTAATGAGCTGAACAGATGCAGTGAGCTCTCAAATAACTTTGTGGCATATTCCCTGAAGCCCTCTGAAACCCAGACCTGCTGAGGAGTAAGAGGGTTTCCTGGGACCTCCCAACTCAGGATTCTTGGGCTCTAAGAAGGGGATGCAGTCACTAAATAGATGGTGCAACATTTTGGGGGCTAGCTATAGTGAAGAGCAGTTACTAGGCCTGATTGGCCAAGGGGAGAGAGCTGTTTCTAGAACCTGGGAAAGCAATAGTTGTAGGTAAGGCTGTAACTATAGTATAGTGCCACCGAACAGTAACTGTCCTGGGGAGTGGCAAAGAACACAACTACTGCCAACCTGCAGGAAACAATTACCCTGACTTCATATTCCTCCCACCCTCCCCATTCCCAGTCAGTACATCCCATTGGCTGTAGCCAACAAGAAGCAGTGGGCAGAGGAGTCTTTCTGCACAGTTCAAGAAGACTCTTTCTGGGGTGTATGATAGGGTGGCTAATGATGAGAATATATATGGAGGAACAAATGCATAATACCCAGCAAATACGGTCTTTCCATTCTTGAGATTAAAAATAAATAGTCCCATGTGTACTCTCTCCTCCACCCGCACTGCTTCCCCTGTTGGTGTGGTACATTTGTTATAATTGATGAACTAATATTGATTCATTATTATTAATGTTAATGGTTTCCACTGGGTTTATGCTTTGTGTTGTATAGTTTTAGTCCTGAGATTTTTAATTGTGAAAGCATCTCAGCTGCATTTTCAAATAGGTTTTTCAAAAAAGGTTTTTTATTTCCTGAATTCTTTCATTTACTTGAGAATATTTATTTGTCATTTTTAGACCTGTATATCTGGAGTGGAGATATGTATGCATGTATACTTTTAACTGGCTGCTTTTCATACCATAGCTAGATTCTCTTTTCCACAAAAATACTGGTAATGCAACTGAAATTTCAAAATGTAGAGGTTTTAGATTTTTTCCTTTCATTTTTGTTTGTTAAATTAATTATCTGTGAGCTTCTAGCTCAAATCAGACAAGCAAACAAGGGGAGAAAGAAGCAAAAGAAAATTTTGTGGAATTTCTAGATCCCGGTGCTTTAAGAAGTCATAGAAATTGTTATTTGCCCAAGATTGCAGAGGAAAGGCTGTGACTGTGGGTTCATGGCTGGCCTTGTGGCTTCAGCATCCTTTAGTCAAGTTTGAGTTACAGCCTGGCTTGCCCAAGGTTTTTAATATATATATTTATAAAGTAGGTGACTATTTTATTATAAAAATCATAAAGTCATGCTGTTGACTTTATTAAAAATAAAATTTTTTATTTTATTAAAAATAAATTTGTTTATTGATAACCATCAAGTTGGTATTTGTTTGGCCTTTGGGAATGAGTAGTGGAGATGAGAATTTTCTCAATATATGTCCCGTTCTATAATTCCTTGATTTTTCTGTGTACACACACACACAATCTCTCCAGGAAGAAAAAATAAAAGAACTACACAGGACAACTTCTCTCCCACTCATGTGAGTATTAAGTCTGTGCAATTAAGTCACTATGAAGGCATTTTAGACACTTGAGGAATGTCTATGTTACCACCTATTCTGCACTGAATATTGATGTCCCTCCCAAGTTCATATGTTGAAGCACTAACTCCCCATTGTAACAGTATTAGGACTAGGTGGAGCCGTTGGCAGGTAGGTTTAGATGAGTTCCGGAGGGTGGAGCCTTCACTAATCATTCTGGGATTAGGTCCTTATAAAAACAGAAGAGACCCTCAGTGTACAGGCCTTATGCAAGCCTCGGGGAAGAAGACCCTCAACAAGAACTATATCGGTCCCGGACCCTGACCTTGGACTTTGCAGCCTCCAGAACTTTGAGATAACCTGAAGTTGCAAGAAAGGACTTTGAGCAAGTAAAACGTACGTCTCTGGGTGGGCTCGAACCACCAACCTTTCGGTTAACAGCCGAACGCGCTAACCGATTGCGCCACAGAGACACGGGAACCTAACCCGGTAAATTTGTGTCCTGATCCCAGAAATTGCTTTTCAGCCTCTCGCCGGGACTATCTTCACATTCCCATACTTCGGAAACCCGAGTTGTGCGCGAGACCCTGAAGCCCAGAGTTGGTGTCGCTGGTCACGTTTGGACATCGATAGAACTTCTGGGGGTCAGCTAAGGGGCTCTGACAGCCGAAGGCCAGATCCACAGCCTTCCCACCGGCTCCTCCGCACCTCAACACCCGCCCTGCACCAGGTGACTACCGCAGCCTCCCGGGCACTCCGTGCCAAGGACACGAACCGGCTGTGCCCCCACTGCGCTGCCCACGCCCTGTGCCTCCAGCTGTGGATTCCGACCCACAGGCACCTCGGAATTGCTCGCGGTGCAGCGGGTCCTCCAGGGCAGGGCCTCGCACCTAGTAGTTCAGTTCAGTTCAGTCGCTCAGTCATGTCAAACTCTGCGACCCCATGGACTGCAGCACGCCAGGCTTCCCTGTCCAAAACCAACTCCCGGAGCCTACTCAAACTCATGTCCATCGCACCTAGTAGGCACTCATAGGTGCCGGGCGAAGGATGCACACCACCCCCAAGGTCCTAGGGCAACCAAGAATTTCAGTGTGTGCTTTAAGCTTTTGGACCTACGAGGAACCCCGGAAACGGAAGGCGGAAAAGCTTTCTCCAAGCCGGAGGCGCTTTTGTTCCCGGAGCAGATTAAGAACAAGGCAAATGTCCCGACTTCGGACATGTGCGCACTGGGACCGAAGCGAGCTACCCACCGTGGACTGCGACTCAGCCGCAGTCCCGGGTCGTCCGTCCTGAGGGGAGGGGAGGGTCGACCAGGGAAAGCTGAAGAGGAGAAGAAAGCGGGTGGGAGTGCAGGCAGCCCGGGGAGGGAGAGAGAGTGCGCGTGCTAGTGCTCTGGCCATTGAGGGAAAAGGCCAGAAGAAACGGGAAGTGCCTATTTTCGTTAGATCGCTTTGATTACCATCTCCCTGCCTCCTTTCTGTCGGCCACGATTATTTACTGTTGTATGCTCTCGAATTGGAACGACTGATGTTCCTCTCTGAAATGGTTGGCTAAAGACCATCACGCCCTGAGGAGTCCAAAACTCTAAGCGCGTGGCGAGGGGCCCGCGGCCCCGCGCGGTAGAGGGTGCACACCTCCGGCTCACCCCATGAGGGTTGAAAACGCTCCCCCAGGGGTACTCCGACTCCGCCCCAGCCCTCTGCGGCTGGGAATCGGCGGCGCGATGCCTCTCCGCCCTCCTTGCCTGAGGAGTGTTAAATGTTACTAACCCGGCGTACTGTCAAGTAGATGCACGGTCAGGGAAGGCCTAGTATCATTCCTGGAGTAATGCTGACTGTTTACTAAAGGTAGGATGATGACAACTGTAGCTTTAATCCCACATTAATAGAGCTGGAAGTCCACAATAGTTTTGTGGTCTTGTGTGGGCTACCTGCAAGCAGGAACTCTGACTTTTTCCCCTCAGTAATAAACTTAGCTAATACTCTGTTTATCAATATGCGTGTTCCTTTGAGTCTGGATTTCTTATTTCCCCAACAGCCCCCACAGAAGAGGTGGAAGATGCCGGGGTGGGTGTTGCTGAGACACAGAAAAGTGCATTTGGTGCTGTGTGAACTCTCCCTTGTGAACCTTGGAGAAAAGTACTCACAATTGTCGTGGAGTGTCAGAAAATTCCAATAACAGGACTAAGGAGGTGGATCTGTTAAATCTCAGTGGGACATTCTTGGGATGAATTGGATAAGATCCTTTCGTCTTGGATGTCTGAGGTTCCATCTGGGTGGAAATGAGCAGGGAGAGGCCTTTCTACAAGACCGGGAGAAGGGTGAAGTTGCTCCCTCAACCCGACCCCACCTCTGAGCAGTAGTTTCTACCCACTAGCTGGGTCTCTCCTTGAGCTCAGAAGTAGCATGGTTGTAGTTTGTGACTTATGCTGATGAGCCTTGGGGAGGAGGGAATCCATTATACTTATTACAGACCTATTTCCTCATTAGCAGCTCTCCGAGTTTGCCTTCGGTCTTCCCCAAGCCATTTTACATTTGGGCAACTGATCCCAAGCTGGTAGGGAGGAAAGCTCATGGCTCTTCATCATCCTGCTAGCTCAGTTTGTAGCGTGCAAAACTTCTAATTTTAAAGTCTTGAGCATAGCCCAGCATCCAGTGCATTTTATTTGGTTTTCTTTGGATTAGTAGCCGCAGTTTCAGGGCTGTACTGCTCCCTACAGTGGCCATGAGGGAGTTTGTGGTCCTTCTCATTGGAACTCTGTTCCAGGAACCACTACTTTTTCTGTTTTGATAGTAAAAATAGTGATGTACAGTAGTTTTAATTCCTCTGAGGCTGGCAGAACCCATGATCTTTTATTTTGCACCACCCCAACTCTAGGGTCATCTTGGGTCTAAGCAAGGGAGGTCGATTGTGTAAGCTCAGTCTTCCTGCTCATTCTTTTTATGATGCTGTGGAAGCCCCCAGAGACAACTGTATTTGATTCTATGCATTAAAATTCATTGATCTAAGAAGGCTGTGCAGGTTTCAGCAGATCATCAAAGGAGGTTTTTGGTAGAAGAAAGATTAAAAACCCAAACACATAGAGATATTGGTGGGACCAAGTCCCAGGTCCTGGGTTCATCCTAATTACAGGTGGGGAAGAAATGGAAAGGAAGACTCAGAAGAAAGAAGGGCAGAACTGGGAGGAAGAATAGGAAAGGGGAGGAAAGAGACAGATTCAAAGGAGAAATTTAGTCACTGGTCCCCAGTTATATGACAGCTTGTCTCTCTGGGTCTCCCCTAGCAAACTTTATCCTAAGACAGACATCCTTCCACCCATCTGATTCTGGGAATTCTAACATTTCCTATTAGGTCTACCAAGCCTACACCAAGTGCCCTCTTGTCCCTTTTAGATAGCTTTTTGCTAATCCTTTCTTTTGTGGTCCTAGGAGAGTCTGCAGGAGAGGCAAACTTCACCTTAAGCCTCTTGTGGTCTCCAGCTGGGCCTGAGAATTAGATTGACATAAGACAGACTGACAGGAGGAAAACATACTGATTGTCACATGTCTATGGGAGCCCCAATAGGAAAGTGAAAACCCAAACAACTAACTAGACCTAAGTATTTATATACAAGGTTGAACAAAGAGAGGTCATGATGGAAAAGTAAAATATATGGGAAGACTAAAGGAAGATATGAGTTAACAAAATCTGTTTGTGTGGATTTCTCTGGGCCTTGACTTTCTGTCTCTGGTGATAAAAATGTACTTGCTGTTTTCCAAATGCCTTTAGCTTAAAATAATTCTTAGGCCTAATTGGCATGTTTTGGAGTAGCATGTAGTTGAACATTGGAACATAGCCAAAGAACAGGATACTGAGCCCTATCTTCTCCTGGTGCTGTGAGATCACCATGCTGAAAGTGAATTCAGCAGGCCCAGATCAGTCTCAGTAGCACTTGTTAATAAAGTTAAAAAAAAAAAAAATCCTTCGGCCAGGTCATTTGTAAATATGGAAAACAACGTTCAAATTATTTAGATATCATAATGTTCCTGCCTAAACCTTAATTTTAAAACCACTGAAAATAATCCAGGACTTCCACCTACAGCCATAGTATAATAATGTCACTAGATTAGACTTATTGCCTTCAGTTCAGTTCAGTTCACTTCAGTTGCTCAGTTGTCCGACCCCATGAACCACAGCATGCCAGGCTTCCCTGTCCATCACCAACTCCTAGAGTTTCCCCAAGCTCATGTCCATTGAGTTGGTGATGCCATCCAATCATCTCGTCCTCTGTCGTCCCCTTCTCCTTCTGCCCTCAATCTTTCCCAGCATCAGGGTCTTTTCAAATGAGTCAGTTCTTCGAATCAGGTGGCCAAAGTATTAGAATTTCAGCTTCAACATTAGTCCTTCCAGTGAACACCCAGGACTGATTTGCTGTAGGATGGACTGGTTGGATCTCTTTGCAGTCCAAGGGACTCTCAAGAGTCTCCTCCAACACCACAGTTCAAAAACATCAATTCTTTGGCGCTCAGCTTTCTTTATAGTCCAACTCTCACATCTACATGACTACTGGAAAAACCATAGCCTTGACTAGACAGACCCTTTGTTGACAAAGTAATGTCTCTGCTTTTTAACATGCTGTCTAGGTTGGTCATAACTTTCCTTCCAAGGAGTAAGCGTCTTTTAATTTCATGGCTGCAGTCACCATCTGCAGTGATTTTGGAGACCCCCAAAATAAAGTCTGACACTGTTTCCACTGTATCCCCATCTATTTCCCATGAGGTGATGGGACCAGATGCCATGATCTTAGTTTTCTGAATGTTAAGCTTTAAGCCAACTTTTTCACTCTCCTCTTTCACTTTGATCAAGAGGCTTTAGTTCCTCTTCGCTTTCTGCCATAAGGGTGGTGTCATCTGCATATCTGAGGTTATTGATATTTCTCCCGGCAATCTTGATTCCAGCTTGTGCTTCTTCCAGCCCAGCGTTTCTCATGATGTACTCTGCATATAAGGTAAATAAGCAGGGTGACAATATACAGCCTTGATGTACTCCTTTTCCTATTTGGAACCAGTCTGTTGTTCCATGTTCAGTTCTAACTGTTGCTTCCTGCCCTGCATACAGGTTTCTCAAGAGGCAGGTCAGGTGGTCTGGTATTCCCATCTCTTTTAGAATGTCTGCCCTAGTGGCTCAGTGGTAAAGAATCTGTTCGATCCCTGGGTCGGGAAGATCCCCTGGAGGAGGACATGGCAACCCACACGAGTACTCTTACCTGGAGAATTCCATGGACAGAGGAGCCTGGTAGGCTACAGTCCATAGATTCCCCCAGAGTTGGCAACGACCGAAGCGACTAAGCAGCTGTGTGCCCATCAAGTCCAACAACCATCAACCGCTTCTCTCCCACTTCTCCATTAGGACCTCACAAGCGTGGTCTCACCCAGCAAAAACTGTTGAATCTAATCCATTGCAAGTCTCTGTTATTAAGAACATACCAGGGTGCCTCTAGGATACACGTTTTAAAAACTCAAACTGTGTAAACTCCAAGGTGACACGGAAAGTGCAATCAAAATGGAAGCAAGAAGGTAAAATTCAGAGGATGTACATGAAGTACTTATCTCCTGGAAAATAACGTAGAGTCGGGAATGACTTAGCGACTAAACCACAGCAACATCATGTCATACTACCAAGTGAGTACGTGACAAGTCACTCGCAGAATTAGAACACGACAATCATCAGGAACACCCGTAGCCAAAAAAGAAAAAATTGTACTAAAAAAAAAAAAAATCACCACTCTCCCGATTACAAGAGATCAAACTAATCAATGCTAAAGGAAATCAGTCCTGAACATTTGTTGGAACAACTGAGGCTAAAGCTTCAATAGTTTGGCCACCTGATGCATAGAACTGCTCTATTGGGAAAAAACCCGAATGCAAGGAGACAATTAAAGTAGAAGAAAATGTGACAATAGAAAAACATACAGTTTAATACCATCACCGATTAAATACACGTTAATTTCAGTAACGTCACGATGATGGAGAAGAACTGAAATTTAGCATGGTCAACAAGATTAATCTACAGCCCGCCTATATAAAGCTACTGATTTTCAGGAATGGTGAAAAAATGTAAAAAATTAAATAAAAAGCTAAGCGTGGGAGAGTCCATATCTTTACTGTGGTGTTTCAAAAAACTCTTGACATTCTCTTATATCAAAACACAAACTAGCAACCAGTTCTACAAAGAAACATACTCCAGCGGAAAAAACCATCCGGAAATTCACTAGCTTTGCGAAGAAAACTTACTAATGACCGGATGTTACTATAGACTTAGAAAAAGCTTCTTCTGATTTTGGACAAAGAAAATAACAGGGGAAAGCGCGAACGCAGTCCCCCACTACCACAAATTATGCAGTCGAGTTTCCCACATTTGGGGAAATCGCAGGGGTCAGCACATCCGGAGTGCAATGGATAAGCCTCGCCCTGGGAAAACCACCTTCGTGATCATGGTATCTCCCCTGCCAGGTAAGTATGAGTTGCCAGCCTGCCGCCCCACCTCAACCTCATACGCCCTCCACTTTACACACACGCTCACTTTACTCCACGCATCCCCGAGCCGCCTTCGACCTTCCACACAGCGCATCCACGCACTTTCAAGAAAAAAGGCCTGGATTCTCTCCCACGCCACGAGAGACCATATCGTGTTTAAGCACCAGATGACGGACCAGCAGCCCCTGCGCTCAGATATCTACATACGACACGCCCCATCCGTGACGTAAACGGGAACCCGCCCTTCCCTCCAGTCCACGCCCCGCCCTAGTCCCCGCCTCCCTCCTCCCACGCTGTCTGGCCAGGCCAACCGGCAGGCGGGCGCCCTCTAGGGGAAGTGACGTCCGCCTCCCGCTCCTGTTCTCCCACCCACTGGGTGTTGGGGCCTCGCGCGCCCGACTGCCTGCATAACTTTTTGTCCTGCCCAGCATCGGTCTGGCGGTGGGCTGAAGCCTGTCCACCTTTTTCAAATAATGGCGTTCAATGGGGAGAACAGAACATTTAGCAGTCCAAGGGAAACCGGTTCCTTTCAAATCCAGTTGTCTTTGTGATGTAGTATTGTGTGTATGTCTGGTAAGACGCATTAAGCGTCACGACTGGCCGTGAACTCAGTTCCATTCGTGAAAATTGTGTCATTCATCAAAAATTTCATTTATTTTATTTCCAGCTTCAGGTGTGGTTTTGACTCTGAACAGATTTTAACACCTGTCTGTATCCTCTGTCTTATTGAGACAGGCTGGGACCTGGGACCCTTTGCTGCAGGGTTTGGACCTGGACACACTGAGGCAGGAATTTGATGGGCCCCAGGGTGAGCAGTGCAACCTATCCCCTGTAGACAGTTAACTCCAGGCTAAAAGCAGGGACTTCCCTAGTGATCCAGTGATTAACTCCATACTCTGGTTCAGTCTCTGGTCAAGGAACTACATCCCACATGGGACAACTAACAGTTTACATGCTGCAACTAAAGATCCTTCATGCCTAATAAATATTTTGTATAAAGATAAGATGCTCCAAGATAAGGATATTAGGAGGAGCAAGAAGGAGCTGAGTCCTTATTGGATAGAAGATAGAGACCACCTATTTTGCATTCTTGAGGTCCAGGAGACCTTCACAGACTACACATGCTCAGAAAAGTTCCTCCCAGATTAAAAAGGAGGGGAGGAGCCACCCCGTAATTGGTGGTGTCAACCTCCCAGGAGGCCTCTGTGCTACAATCCGTGTTAGCAAAAAAATTTCACATGCGTGTCAGGAAGGGCCCCGAGAGAGGTCAGGTGTGGAAAAAGAGATGAGATAATTGGCCAAAAGTAAACAAAGGCCTGGAAGAAATGCTCTATATAAGTGATTTGAATCACCTCTCTGATGCACTGCTCCTCATTAAGGAGGACACCCACACCCTTTCCAAGTGTGCATCTCTGCCTTACTTCTGTCTTAAATAAGCTGTATATCTATGTGCTCTCTGACTTCTGTTGTGGCTCTAATAATGAACTTTGTACCTACTTTTACAGCTTTTGCCCCTGAGAAATTCATTTTTCAGTAGCAACCCATGCTTCTAGCCCTAGCTCCTGATGGAATGGTGGCTAGGATTCCTGGTTTTCACACAGGCTACCCTGGTCCAATTCCTGGTCCGGGAACAAAGATCTTGCTTCAAGCGACCACTCACTGCTTCAAGCCACCACTCACTGCTTGTGTCCTCAAGATCAAAATGTATCCTCCAGCAACAAAATGCAAAGAAACAATAGGGACTAAAAACAACTGCATGTATGCAGTCGGAGAAAATTATGGACAAGATACAAAAAGACCAAAAATTCAAGTGTCATCTATGAAGAGCTGGTGGCAAAAAGAGGATCAGTTCAATTCAGTTCAGTTGCTCAGTCATGTCCAACTCTTTGCAACCCCATGGACTGCAACACAGCAGGCTTCCCTGTCCATCACCAACTCCCGGAGCTTACTCAGACTCATGTCCATTGAGTCGGTGATGCCATTCAACCATATCATCCTCTGTTGCCCCCTTCTCTATCCACCTTCAATCATTCCAGCATCAGAGTCCTTTCAAATGAGTCAGTTCTTCGCATCAAATGGCCAAAGTATTGGAGCTTCAGCTTCAGCATCAGTCCTTCCAAAGAATATTCAGGACTGATTTCATTTAGGATAGACTGGTTGGATCTCCTTGCTGTCCAAGGGACTCTAAAGAGTCATCTCCAGGGACTCCCCTGGTGGTCCAGTGGTTAAGAATTTGCCTTCCATTGCAAGGGGAGCGAGTTCAATCCCTGGTCAGGGAGCTAAGATTCCACATACCTTGCAGCCAAAAAAACAAAAGCAATATTGTAATAAAATTCAATAAAGACTTAAAAAAAAAAGAGTCATCTCCAACACCACAGTTCAAAAGCTGGGAGCAAAAGCAGAATACTGAACATTCCCCTGGCACACAACACCACCAAACTCATAGGTAAACCACCTAAGTCAACTTTAAAGCCTGACCCCTCTGTAACAGGAGGGAAAGGGGCAGGGCAAAACTTGAAATAATGACATAGCCCAAGGACACAACATAAACCAGTTTTAGAATCATGGGACCAAGATGCGACCAATCAATGGGACCAACTTGGCAGACAAGACTAGACCTTGATCCTCAATCAGCAAGTGAAATGACACACCCAGAGGTGCCATGACAGTTCCAAGGCAATGTTAAAAGATCAAGGAGTGGGTGGTGGCCCAAATCCTGGAAATCTCCACCCCTTCCCCAAAACAGTTGGAATAACCCTCCCACTTATTAGCATACAAAATTACCCAACTTATAAAAACTAACCATGCCACACTTTGCCGCCACATTCTTTCTCTGCAATGGCCCACACTCTGTCTGTGGAGTGTGCTTCTCTTGAATCTGAATAAATCTACTTGTTACTTATCACTTTGTCTCTCTGCGAGACGACTGAATTCTTTCTGCGGAGACATCAAGAAACTGACCAGGTACCATGGGTTTTGGCTGGGTTTGAGTCACAAAGCAAAAACACCCAGTTGTGGATGTCACTAATGTTGGAAGAAAAGTCCAATGCTGTAAAGAGCAATATTGCATAGGAACCTAGAATGTTAGGTCCATGAATCAAGGGAAATTGGAAGTGGTCAAAGAGGAGATGGCAAGAGTAAACATCAACATTTTAGGAATCAGCGAACTAAAATGTACTGGAATGGGTAAATTTAACTCAGATGAGCATTATATCTACTACTGTGGGCAAGAATTCCTTAGAAGAAATGGAGTAGCCATCATAGCCAACAAAAGAGTCCAAAATGCAGCACTTGGATGCAATCTCAAAAACGACAGGATGATCTCTGTTCGTTTCCAAGACAAATCATTCAAAATCACGGTAATCCATGTCAATGCCCCAATCAGTAATGCTGAAGATATTTCGTATTTGAGAAATGAAATCTCCCGCTGTTGGGGAGACAGAGTAGGATATTCTACATTCAATGACCTAGATCCTCGATCCGCATCCTGTGTGCTTTTTGGTTAGTCTTCTTTGGACCTACCCTTAAGCATCACCTCACTCCCACGCCCACTCCCAGCACCTCCTCCGATCTCAGAGGTTTCTTAGGGCTGAGAGGATCTACGAGTGCTGTCTCGGAGGCAGCCACAGGGGGAGGACAGTCCTTCCCGCCATGGTCCTGCCTTTTCTGTTTGGCCCAGTGGTTTCTATTTGTCAGGAGGACTTTGTGAATCTGAGCACAACACATCCTGAGAAAGGGGTTGGCAAATAGCCCACAAAACTACCGACAACTCGGTCTGGGGTTTTCTTCTAGATTGTAAATATTTTCAGATAGGAAGAAAAGGAAAACAACTTTTGACCGAAAAAAAAAAAAAAGATACGATTTCTACTGCCATTTAATGAGAAAGGATGTTAAGGAGGTTGCCTAGTTTTCCAGACTACTGAATTAAGCATTCAGGTGCACATTCGAGGCTGAAAAAGAGGTACTGTTTTCTGGCTGGGAAGGTAACAACAGAAAGCCTGAGAGAAAAGGCGGGGGTGAACAGAGAACTGGATCGAGAAATACGAAGAGGCCCCTTGGGCTGCGAAGGAATGAGTGGGATGCTATCTAAGTAGTATCTCCAGCAATGACAGGCGTGTAATAAGCAAGGCAGCTAACCACGCAAGACATGAAGCCTCTGGAAAGCAGGACACTGCTGGGAAAACGGCTAGTTACAACCTCTCACAAGACGGGCAAACGAGAAGCTCGTCACGCGGCGCCTCCTGACTTTTCCTCCGACTTTGTGTGTTTGGCCCCGGTAAGGGTCTCTCTCGTTGTATCCTGCTCACCAGGAAGCCTCCCGTCACACAAAAACTTTTCACGAATAAGCTAAAAGAACGTTCTTCACAGACCCTGCCACGGGTCTTTGTACCAACTCTTTGAGCTTCGCGTAAGTAGAGAACACTCAACAGCCAGCCAGTCTAACTTACGCGTTTTAGCATTTCTCCTCTGATTGCTACAACCTAACACATACGTTCACCACTAAAACATAAATCTTGTCTTATTTTTCTACACATCAAAAATCAGGGGAAAGCGCGAACGCAGTCCCCCACTACCACAAATTATGCAGTCGAGTTTCCCACATTTGGGGAAATCGCAGGGGTCAGCACATCCGGAGTGCAATGGATAAGCCTCGCCCTGGGAAAACCACCTTCGTGATCATGGTATCTCCCCTGCCAGGTAAGTATGAGTTGCCAGCCTGCCGCCCCACCTCAACCTCATACGCCCTCCACTTTACACACATGCTCACTTTACTCCACGCATCCCCGAGCCGCCTTCGACCTTCCACACAGCGCATCCACGCACTTTCAAGAAAAAAGGCCTGGATTCTCTCCCACGCCACGGGAGACCAGATGGTCTTTAAGCACCACATCACGGACCAGCAGCCCCTGCGCTCAGATATCTACATACGACACGCCCCCGTCCGTGACGCCGACGGGAACCCGCGCTTCCCTCCAGCCCACGCCCCGCCCTACTCCCCGCCTCCGTCCTCCCACGCCGTCCGGCCCGGCCGACCCGCCGGCGGGCGCCCTCTGGGGGAAGTGACGTCCGCCTCCCGCTCCTGTTCTCCCAGCCTCTGCGTGTTGGGACCCGGCGCGCTCGGCTGCTGCCTGCCTGCCTTTTGTCCTGCCCAGCACCGGTCTGGCGGTCGGCTGAAGCCTGTGCGCCTTTTTCCAAATAACGGCGTTCCATGGGGAGAACAGAACATTTCGCAGTCCAGGGGAAACCGGTTCCTTTCAAGTCCAGTTGTCTTTGTGAGGCAGTATTGTGTGTGTGTCGAGTAAAACGCATTAAGCGTCGCGACTGGCCGTGAACTCAGTTCCATTCGTGAAAATTGTGTCATTCATCAAAATTTTCATTCATTTTATTTCCAGCTTCAGGTGTGGTTTTGACTCTGAACAGATTTTAACACCTGTCTGTATCCTCTGTCTTATTGAGACAGGCTGGGACCTGGGACCCTTTGCTGCAAATGTTTGCACCTGGACAAACTGAGGCAGAAATTCCATGCGCCCCACGCTGAGCAGCTGGAATCTGTCTCCCGTGGACAGATACTCCAGACTAAGGACAGGGGCTTCCCTAGTTGTCCACTGGCTAAGATTCCACACTTCCCAATGCCTGGGGCCGGAGTTGGATCCCTGGTCAAGGAACTAGATCCCATCTGGGACAACTAACAGTTTTCATGCTGCAACTAAATATCCCATGTACCTAATAATTTTTTTTTTTTAAGTTTCTTTAACGTAAGATTATGAGGAGGAGCAAGGAAGAGCTGAGCCCCGCCTGGACAGAAAATAAAGAGACCACCTATTTCGTATTTTTGAGGTCAAGGAGATCTTTGCAGACTATCCGTACTTACAAAGCTTTTTCCTGGGTTAAAAAGGAGGTGGACAGAACTACCCCTTAATAGGTGGTGGTAACCTCCACCAGGCCTCTGCGCTACAATCCTTCTTGGCAGAAAGATGCACATGCATGTCAGGAACAGCCCAAG